>NC_048227.1:13565797-13618197 GCF_002007445.2 Ailuropoda melanoleuca | reverse complement strand
ATGAAGAGCTCCTACGTTGCCACACGCTTGTGCACAACTCCCCTCGCACGCCTACCCCTGGTGCCAGCCCCAGACAGCTTGTCCAAATACCTGACCGCGGCGCCTTCGGCACTCCCACCCCTGCCAGGTCTTCCACATCTAGCAAGGTGCCAGGTCCTCTCCTTGTGATCGGTCTCGCNCCTCTGTCCCTTTACTCCATGTTATGTATTTGCTTATCATCTGCTTCAGGAGGGCAGGGGCTATGTCTGCTTTGTTCACTGCTGCGTTCCCAGTGCCAGAATGGGGTCTGGCACACAGTAGGTCCTCAATGAATACCTACTGAATAAAGAAACGAGTCAGAGAGCCTGCAGCTGAGCCTATGGTCTCGGCACTCACACCTCGTGTTTGGGGTGTGAGCCCAACGGTGTGGTCCACAGCAGAGCTGCTTCATTTCTTTACATCCAAAACGGCACCTCTCCCCTGAGACCTCATTCCCAACCTCCATCATTTCTGGGTTGTACTGGACGATCCAAACGTTTCATCCTTGCCACTTTCAACTCTTGCTGAGTTGAGTCCCTGGCCTGCCTTTTCAGTGTTGCCCCGGTATTTTTAGAAGAGCACTTCTTGTGTGTTTGTGAGGGCCAATTATCCAGCTGCCTCTCTGGGTACATTTCCACTTGCTAGTTCATTTTTTTCAATCTGTACCAACACTGATGAAATTGCCCACTAACTGAGTGCCAATCCTAAAGCCATAATGACATCCCGGTCCTAAGTGGCCTCGGTTGCCACAGCTCATGCAGTGGAAGCTCACAAGAAGTGCACGAAAGGGATCCAAATGCAGAGCTGGCCTGACACGGACAGGGACAGGGTCAGGAAAAGGAGAGCCAGACTGCCCGTGGGCGGCTGGGATGGTGTTGCCAGCCGGCATGTTGGGAGAACACCAAGCCCTTGGTCCTCACAGGATGTCTTGCTCCTCTGGTGTGGACGCTTCGCCAATGGAAGGGTTTGGCTTTACCCCCAGATCTCTGGGACCTAGGCTGATCTCTGGATGGTGACTGCCCCGTGTGAATCTGGCAGGCCTGATAGAACTGCAGTCAGCACAGAGCTGGGATCTACAGACACAGGCTTCAGGAATGAACGAGCTCACCTCCAAAGGGGTTCAGAGGGATCAACTCAACTGTCTGCAACCAGCTCTGAATCTGGAGACTTTGATGGACCCACAGGATGGCAAAACCATCCCCCCAGATTGTTCATACAATGTCTTGAGTTTGTTCTGTCTTTTGGGAGGGGGTCCGTGTGTGCCATGAGAATCTCAAAATGGGCGCTTGGCTAGAGCAGGGTGTTCAGTGTGGCCCACAGGGCTATGGGTCCAGTTCCTGCCCGGGACCGTGGGCGCTGCCTTTCTCCCTGGCCTCCCCCACTCCTCAGGCTCCCTCCCTCTGCTAGAGCTGTACCTTGCTATCTATCTTCACAGGGGCCACGAGCTTCCTTCTTGATGCCTTTGTCCAGACTGCACCTTCTGCTAAAACGCTCTTCTTCCTTCCCCAACAGCCAACTCCCGCTGGTCCTTCTAGACCATTCAGGGGTGTCTTCCCTGAAGCCTGTCCTGAGCACCTCTGCTTCTCTCCCACCCCAGCATCACCAGATCAGGGCTGCCCAAAGTGTGGTCCACACTGCCTGTCCATGAATTGTGTGCAAAACAAGCTTTGGATGGAAATTGTGAGTAAGCTTCAAAAGCATTTATAGCAATTCAACTGAGTTATTTTATGTCAGTGGGACCTAATAATAAAAACTTGGGCTTTGTGTTTGCTTCTTTTTTGTCTTCATTTTATTTTTCTAGTCATTCATTTTTATTGCGTTTTATTAAAGCCTCAGTTTGTGATTGATGGGAAGTAAGACAAGACCTGGTCCTTTATGATACATCAGTGTTTCTCAACCTTCTTTTCATTATTGGCCCCTATGGAGCATTTGTAGGTCATTTTCCTTTCCCTGCCAGCCACCCACTCTGTTCCCACCATGAAATTTTAATACCACAGACATTCTGTGTATCTGTTTGCATGCTGCATGTAGGTTTGTGATTTATACATAAAAAGAGCAATACTCTTTTGCATCCCTCTCCAAGAACCAATTTTCACCCTGTTGGGGACCGTGTCACTCTCAGTAAGAATGCATGCCACAGATGGTTGGAGAAGCACTACTGTGGTCCTGGGTGAAGCAGGTGCCGCCCCCAGGAGGGATCTGGAAATCTGGGGGGGGGGGAGGGAGGTCCCTGTCACCTAGTAGTTGTGCCAGAGTGTTGAAATATACATACTCTTGCAAATTACCCTTCATTTCCCTTGTACATTACAGCAAAGGTATCCACTGTTTTTTTTTTTTTTAAACTATGGATATTGGCAGGTTCCCTTATCTATAAACTACCTGTTGGGTCTTGTCATTTTTGGANCGACGGGAAGTAAGACAAGATCTGGTCCTTTATGATACATCAGTGTTTCTCAACCTTCTTTTCATTATTGGCCCCTATGGAGCATTTGTAGGTCATTTTCCTTTCCCTGCCAGCCACCCACTCTGTTCCCACCATGAAATTTTAATACCACAGACATTCTGTGTATCTGTTTGCATGCTGCATGTAGGTTTGTGATTTATACATAAAAAGAGCAATACTCTTTTGCATCCCTCTCCAAGAACCAATTTTCACCCTGTTGGGGACCGTGTCACTCTCAGTAAGAATGCATGCCACAGATGGTTGGAGAAGCACTACTGTGGTCCTGGGTGAAGCAGGTGCCGCCCCCAGGAGGGATCTGGAAATCTGGGGGGGGGGGGGGGGGGTCCCTGTCACCTAGTAGTTGTGCCAGAGTGTTGAAATATACATACTCTTGCAAATTACCCTTCATTTCCCTTGTACATTACAGCAAAGGTATCCACTGTTTTTTTTTTTTTTAAACTATGGATATTGGCAGGTTCCCTTATCTATAAACTACCTGTTGGGTCTTGTCATTTTTGGAAGATGAGGAGGAGGCCACGGTCATGCATCTGGTTGGTTATGTCCAATATTCTCGCTCCTCTGTCATTCACCCTGTGACCATTCACTGCTCGTCATCTGGACATCTCAGGGCAGCCACACGGCACCCTGCAGACTATCTGCAGAGGCTGTTCCTGGAATGTGCAGCAAGCTGGTCGCACAAAACACCAGTCTGAGGAATGGCCCTCTCTGGTATACCCGTAGCACACTCAGCACTGTAAAGAGTTGGGGAGCCATGTCCATTCGGTAGTGAACCCCACTTACTTCATTTTTTTTAAAGATTTTATTTTTTTCAAGTAATCTCTACATCCAACATGGGGCCCGAACTCACAACCCTGAGATCAATAGTTTCATGCTCAGGGCGCCTGGGTGGCTCAGTCATTAAGCGTCTGCCTTTGGCTCAGGGCGTGATCCCAGTGATCTGGGATCAAGCCCCACATCAGGCTCCTCCGCTGGGAGCCTGCTTCTTCCTCTCCCACTCCCTCTGCCTGTGTTCCCTCTCTCACTGGCTGTCTCTCTCTCTGTCAAATAAATAAATAAAATCTTTAAAAAAAAAAGTTTCATGCTCCACCACCTAAGTCAGCCAGGTGCCCCAGAAGCCCACTTACTTCTATTTTAGGCAGACTCCTTGGACTCTGTCACTTTTACTTCCACACAACTAGTTTGATTTTGCAGAATACCTACGATGATCCATGGAACTAGGATTCCAAGGAACATACTTTGGAAAAAAAAAAGGAGCCCAAGGTTTTATTAATTCATGTTCCCTTTCCCCAAGGCCACAGGTCATTGCGAGTCAATGAGTACAAATGAGAACATCTTCTTCATTTGGGCTAATGCAGTTAGGTTGGAGGTTCCTGGGGTGCCTTCAGCCCCCATCAGCCAGCTCTGAAACCCTGCCATAACTGTCCCTGTAGCAAGTCTGAGGAACACATGGCTCCTGTGGGCATTGTCTCTTCCCAAGGCTTAGCACGATACTTGGCAGACGCTGGAGACTCAAATTCATTTCCTGGTTTCTCTTCAACCAAAGGTAGATTCGTTCTACCTTGAAGATGCCTATCATTTCTAACCCTCTCTCTGCCTGGGAGATAAGCCAAAGATAGGGGCATCACAGACACATTGAGGGCCCAGAACCCCTGAGCATTCTCCAGAGCTGCCCAGACTGTGTATTTCTTCAAAGAAATCTTTAGCTTATGTCCTTCAATAGTAGTCATTCACCCTCTCCCCCAGGAATTGTTCTGAACGCAGAGAATTCAGTCCCAGTTCTAAACAACAGTCTGTGGAACAGTTGGACGCGGGCTTAGGGAACATCACGGGTGATGCGTGAGTGGGCAAGGGCTGCCATGACAAAGCACCACACGCTGGGAAGTTCAAACAACAAACATGAATGTTCTCACCGTTCTGGAGGCTGGAAGGCCAAGATCAATGTGTCGGCAGGTTGGGTTTTTTCTAAGACCTCTCTCTTGGGCTTGCACGTGGGAGGGCCATCTTCCCTCTGTGTATATATGTGTCCTAATTACTTCTTCATAAAAGGACCCCAGTTGGATTGGATTAGGGCCCACCCTAATGACTGCATTTGAACTTAGTTACTATTAAAGACCTTGTCTCCAAAGACAGACACCTTCTGAGGTGCTGGGGGTTATGGCTTCAACATATGAATATTGGGGGGCGGGGAATAACAGCTTATAATGGGTGGAAAAGGTATCTGACCTCTCCAGCTTAAGTCTCAAAGAAACACACACCATCAGAGCTTTGGAGACTGTTGAACTCATCTGTTTCAGACACTGGAGCAATGAGTGCTGGAAGGAGAAGTAACTGCCCGCAGTTACCCAGGGGTTCCCAGGGCCCATCAGACCCCTTCCCCTCCACACCACCATTCTCACCCTGCCCCGAGAAGAACCAACACACAAACACAATAAAAATTATAAGCAATTTAAGGGGCGCCTGGGTGGCTCTGCCGGTTAAGCGTCTGCCTTTGGTTTGGGTCATGATCTCAAGGTCCTGGGATCGAGCCCCGCGTCAGGCTCTCCACTCAGCGGGGAGCCTGCTTCTCCCTCTCCCTCTGCCTGCCGTTCTGCCTGCTTGTGCTCTCTTTCTTGCTCTCTCTCTGTCAAATAAGTAAATAAAGTCTTTAAAAAAATTATATGCAATTTAAAAAGAGAGGAGAAAAAAATAAGTCTCTAAGGCCAGGCAAATACTTGGACAAAGACTCTTTGCTTGACCAACCAGGATTTGGGCTCCTGACCCTTTTCTCCTGGGCCCACCTGTACACTTCTTTGTACACTCCGGTTTCAGCAAGAGCCCCGCTAAGTCAGTTGACCAAGAACACCTGACGTTGATACCCTGATCAGGTTCCTCATCCTCCACCCTCCCCCAGGGGATGTCCGACACCCTGGACTGTCTTCAGCAAGAGTCCTGTTACCTTGCTTTAGCCAGAACTCCCTTCACCCCTGAAATCTCTTAGTAATTTTCCATCCACTGACCCCCACCCGGCTCCACGGCTATAGATCCCCACTTGCTCGTGCTGGATTCAGAGTGGAGCCCGGTCTCTCTCCCCCACTGCAAGATCCCATTGTAGCAGCCCCTGTGCCTATCACGGCGTTCCTCACTAAAGCCTCCTTACCATCGTTCACAGGTGCCCCTGAGTAGTTTTTTTTTTTTTCCCTTAACAACCTAGAATCTGGTTTTATAAAGGCTGGAGACCAAAGAAGCGACATTGACTTGGTTACACTTTTCAGCTGCAATTTTCAACATATGCTCCAGGGGACCCCTGTGGGTTTCTGAGAACTTTTCAGGGCTCCAGGAGGTCATAACTATCTTCATAGTTATGCCAAGATGTCATTTACATTTTTCACTTTCAATGTCTCATGAGTGGAATTTTCCAGAGGCCGCATCATGTGGGATGATGCCACTGCTCTGACGGCATGTAAATCCACCTGTTGTCTAGTACCCTAGACACTAAGAGATCCGTAACACAGTGGGACAATGCCACTCTCCTCACCGTTTTGTTTGTTTTGGAAAATACACTTATTTTTCATAAACGTGTTCTGTTTGTTGTCATTTTGAATGTTTTAATAGATATATTTTTAAAATATCCACTCTAATTTCTAACACAGTAAAAATGGATAGCTAGGAGATACATAAGCAAAAGCCTTTGGGGTTCCACCATAATTTTTAAGATTGTGAAGGGGTGCCTAAACCAAAAAGTTTGAGAACAAGTGCTCTAAGACAGTGGATGAAGCTAACTGATGAAATCATCATTGTCCTTCATTCTTCTTTATGCCACTTTTCCCTTCCAGGGATTTCTTTTAAGATCTGGTTTCATTTCCCCCAGACCCTCACAGAAAGGAGAGACAGCGACTGGTACCTAGACCCCTGTGAGCACCCTGACCTAAGGGCTGCTCCACCCCACGCTGCCCTCCCCGTGCTCCCTGGGAACCGCCTCTCTGCCCTGATAGGTGGGGACCCCAGGATGGCGTGCCAGCAGGTGGGGCAGCTCCCTAGCTCTCCAGTGCTCGCCTCATTGGCCTCTGATGAGCCCCGTGCCCTGTGGGTGGTAAAATGTGGGAAATAAGCACCTCACCGCTGACCCGGACAATTAACAAGCACAGCGAGAGACAGTGGCCAACATCACAAAGCCATAAAGAAATGCCCTGGGTGGCTGTGTCCTCCTTCCATCTGGGACAGGCCCCCATCTTTTTGGATCGGAGCAACCTGAGTTTTTGTCCTTCTTTTTGCCGCTGCCTGGCAGTGGGAGAAGGGGGGTAGGAGACAGTGGAAGTGAGGTTGAGAGGCAAGAGGTCTCACACAGACACCGGCTCACTGAGTGCACATTTCCCAAGAACCTTTGCACCAGGAGTTTTACTGCTAATAGTAGTGACAACAGCTGACGGTGACTGAGGACTTCCGCCATGCCAGACACCATCTGAGCCATCTGAATGTGTTTATTTACTTAATCCTTACAACCTTGGGAAGAAGGTGCTACTGCTCTCCTCGTTTTGCTGGTGAGGAAAAGGAGGCACAGAGAGATTCAGTAACGTGCCCAAGGTCACACAGCTAGTCAACTGCAGAGGAAGGGTTAACACTCAGGAAGCCTTGCGCTGAAGTCTACGCTCTTTAACACTATATTGTATACAGAGAATATGACGTGATATCCTTTTCCAGGAAGGTGAGGAGCTCACAGTCTGAAAGGAAGAAGGAAGTCCAG
The DNA here is from genome assembly GCF_002007445.2 of Ailuropoda melanoleuca. Classification (NCBI taxonomy): domain Eukaryota; kingdom Metazoa; phylum Chordata; class Mammalia; order Carnivora; family Ursidae; genus Ailuropoda; species Ailuropoda melanoleuca. The sequence goes on along the minus strand of NC_048227.1, from coordinate 13,610,995 downwards.
ATCCAGGAAGATGGGAAGGGGCAGATGAATGGTGCAGGTCAAATACACTCACTTAGAGGGAGAACTTGACCTTGAAGAGGAGGGGGAACAGGCAGGATGTTATGAGCAGATGGGCTGTAAAGAAAGTCTAAGCATGAAGACCCTGGCTCCTCTCTCTGTGGATCCCTCAAAGTCTAGCCCAGCGTCTTAACAGGCAGGATGTTATGAGCAGATGGGCTGTAAAGAAAGTCTAAGCATGAAGACCCTGGCTCATCTCTCTGTGGACCCCTCAAAATCTAGCCCAGCGTCTTGTGAGAGACATTCCACCTGTTACCAAAGAGCCGACTGCCAACCTCCTGCTGCTACAGTGTCTTGGAACCCGGCTGGGAGAATCCACGTTTACTAAAGAGTCTGCAACTGGCCTCAGTCCTTCCACCTCCTCCCGCCTCCAGCCAGACCCAAAGGGCACTCTCCCAGCCTATGAACAGCAGGGATGAAGCCCACACTGGACAGAGTCGGGTCAGCTTCTGAGAGATGCCACATCCAGAAAGTGTCACATCCTGAAGTGACATGGAGAGAAACTTCAAACTGTACTGGAGCAAGGTGGGAGTCAGGGCGAGTGGAGGCATTCAAGAATAAAGCTTAGTAAAGCTAAGAGAGACACAGGTGAGAGGGAAAATAGGCCCGTGGAGTGCTGCAAACAAAGGCCACTCATTCTGGGGACAACAGGACTTTTTCTGAAGACCGAGGGTTCCAGCTGCTCTCAGTAAGTCTTCATGGCTGCTGTGTCCAGTGTTTGAACTGATGCTTCTACCACTTGGGAAAGCATGCTCTCATTTTCTATTTCAGTGTATAGTAAAACCATCCCTTTGTGCTGAGAGAGCCCCAGGAAAAGAATGCCTAGAACCGTCTGATGAGTAGACAGAGCGATCTTATAATGTTAGCCTGCGAAACAGGACATCTACCTGCCTAACAGCAGAGCTGTCACGTTGCACGCTCCAGGTGCTCCATTCAGCTGGATTCTGTGCTGGGTTCCCATTACCCTGTATGACATGCTCTGAAGAAGCTAGGCTGTCTGGGGTCATGCCCATCAGGTTCTTTGGCAGGAGGACCGTCACTCTCAAGGACTGAGGGTTAGAAAATCCCCCTGTGGCAAAAATGAACTATTGGGATTTCATCAAGATAAAAAGCTTTGGCACAGCAAAGGACAAAACCAAATGACAGCCTACAGGATGGGAGAAGATATTTGCAAGTGTCTTATCAGATAAAGGGCTAGTATCCAAAATCTATAAAGAACTTATTAAACTCAACACCCAAAAAACAAATAATCCATCGAGAAATGGGCAAAAGACATGAACAGACATTTCTCCAAAGAAGATATACAAATGGCCAACAGACACATGAAAAATGCTCCACATCACTTGGCATCAGGGAAATACAAATCAAAACCACAATGAGATACCACCGCATACCAGTCAGAATGGCTAAAATTAATGAGTCAGGAAACAACAAATGTTGTTTAGGATGTGGAGAAAGGGGAACCCTCTTATACTCTTGGTAGGAATGCATGCTGGTGTAGCCACTCCAGAAAACAGTATGAAGCTTCCTCAAAAAGTTAAAAATAGAGCTACCCTATGACTCAGCAATTGTACTACTAAATATTTACCCAAAAGATACAAATGTAGTGATCCGAAGGGGTACCTACACCCCAATGTTTATAGCAGCAATGCCCACAATAGCCACACTATGGAAAGAGCCCAGACATCCATCGACACATGAATGGATAAAGAAGATGTGGTATATATTTACAATGGAATACCACTCAGCCATCAAAAAAATCTTCCCACTTGCAACAACATGGTATTGGAACTAGAGGGCATTATGCTAAGAGAAATAACTCATTCAGAGAAAGACAATTATATGATTTCACTCATATGTGGAATTTAAGAAACAAAACAGAGGATCATAGAGGAAGGGAGGGAAAAATAAAATAAGATGGAATCAGAGAAGGAGACAAACCATGAAAGACTGTTAATTATAGGAAACAAACTGAGGGTTGCTGGAGGGGTGGTAGGTGGGGTAACTGGGTGATGGGCATTAAGGGGAGCATGTGATGTAATGAGCACTGGGTATTATATACAACTGATGAATCAATGAACTCTACCTCTGAAACTAATAATACACTACATGTTAACTAACTGAATTTAAATAAAATTAAAAAAAAAAGTAAAATCCCTTTGCAGCAAAGAGCTGGGAGGACAAGTACTTGGGGTTTCTTGGTCCCTCATCTACAAGGAGTGAAAACAATCAGGTTCTTAGAACTTCATCCAGGAAAGATGGTCTCTTTTCCTTGTTGACACATTTAAAAAAATGAACCTCAGAGACCGTGATCAAAGAAAAGATGTTTTACTAAACTTCTAAAGAAAGAGGACAAGATCCCCTTCCTACAACACAGTATGTGGCCAATCTGGAAGAGCTGCCAAGAAAACACTTCAATGCACAATGAAGGTTCTATTTCCATTTTAGGGTGCTATGATCTTATTATGGTTTTCAAAAATAGAAGATAGGAAAAATACATTTTTATCCATTTTCCTTCTGTCCATCCATCCATGCATCTGTTGATCCATCTATCCACTGATCCATCCATCATCCATCCAACCATCTATCTGTCCATTCATCCAACCATCTGTCCATCCGTCCATCCATCCATCCATCCATCCATCCATCCATCCATCCATCCACCTACCCATCCTACAAATGTTGGGTTTTTTTTTTCCTATAAATGCTTTTTTAAGGCCTAGAACATGTCAGGTACCATCCTAGGTTTGTCGGGGGGTACACTGATAAATAAAATAGATACAGACCCTTTTCAGAGTTTGCCATCTAACAGATGAGGATGCTGATGACGCTATTACAAGTATTTCAAGTACAGTGAGAAGAGAAGAAGATGTTCACAGTGCTACAAGAGCACCAATGTAAGGCAAAGGAGGAGGGAAAAAAAAAAAAAAAAGGAAAGCCAGGCATTAAAATGAAAGTGTGTTCACACAGAGATATTCACACTGAATTAATACATGGCTAAACTCTCTTTACCTAAAGATACAATTAAAATGTGGGAATGCGGTATGTCTCATATCTGCATTTGAATATATGACTTAAGCCTACAATTAAGCTGTGTTTTTAAAAAATGCAACCCAGTGAAATCTAGGACCCAAATCCTGTCTCTTGGGCTATTTACTAAATCCCCAATTAGCGCTCAGACAAAGGCCATTGTCCCAAAGGCAGTAATTTGGTCTTCAGTGTGATCTGAATTTGCAAGCTTATGTGAATTGAGAATCAGAACAAACCTGATATTTATCCAAAGGGGGGAAAGTGTTTTCTGATGCCAGAAAAGAGTGACAACCAGAATAGCTGAAGAGGTCAGCAGAAACTTGACACTGAAAAGGCTTTATGCTTCTGACAATTATTCCTTTTCTGTCAAAAAGGTTTGGTGCCTTTTCCTATCAATTCTCTCCACCTTATTTCAAAATTACTCTTTGAATGAGATGATGAATGGTCTCAAAAAACTTTCAGAAACTGTGAAAAATGAGCACTGTATTGATGAAAGGGGGAAGCCAAAAGATTCACATTTCTTCACATAGGACGCCAGAAGCAAAGTGAAGGGACCTAAGTCATTTCATATTTCCAACTAATTTTCAGGGGAAAGGGCTGATTCCCTCCTTTGGAATCTCATTCATAATGATGAAAGATAAAGAGCATGACCAGGACCCCACCCCAGGCTGCATGTGGGTGTCCCTAGGGAGAAGGGGCTGGAGAGCCAGTGTTTTCTTGGTGGACAGAGGCAACCTCCCATGCCCACTCTCCAAAGAGGGACTTGTGGCCAAATACAAGCTTTAAGCACCTGACCCATGGAGGCAGTGGAGACCCACAGTGAAGTATCATGGACAGCACACCAGCAGCCCCTCCTGCCCTTGGCTGCTAAGCGTGGACAAACTATGACTCTAGTCTATGGACCATCTGCGAAGAGACTCCAAGGCTACTCTGAGTCTATGAGCCCAGTGTTCTGCACACAGCAGAGAAGACACCCCTCCATCCATTCCCCAATCAAGGGCTCAAGAGAATGCTGAGGATGGAGGACGTAAGGTGACCAATGTTTGACTGGCTCCATGGGTGGGGTTGAACTCCCATTCTTAAAGGGGGCATGTCCTCTTTTTTTTCCCCCATGGAAAATCTAGGTCTTCATACTTCCTGACCTTTAACTGCCTACCACAGAAGTTCAAGAATAGGACATCTTCTTCAAACTAATAGAAAAGCATGATTAAGCCAAGTTACATTTTGGCTGCTTCTTGAACTAAAAAGCAGATTCCCTCATGGAAGGGGGAGTATGATAGGATAGTGGCGATGGCAGGGGAGATCAGAAAGGAGAAAATGGCCAGGGTGGCTCAGGAGGAGAAGAACTCAAAATGTTCCAGACGAGTCATCCAGGGGAGACAGACAGAGGAACACTGAAGGAAGAGTGGTGTTATAATCTTTCATTTCTGGGACCTTGGAACAAGAACAGGAGAAGAGAAAACGGCAGCTAGGAGGGGAGGAGACTGGCCAGTTTAAAAGGAGATGGAAGGGTTGAAGAAAGGAGGACAAGAGAAGCCATCAAGTTCTGAGGAGATGGGAGGATAAGGAATCTTGGATTTGGATGCCTTTAAGCTTCTCTTGAGGTCCCATTGTGATCTGTCCATCTCAGGTTCCACAAACAGGCCCAGGTTCTAGTCAGAGCACCATTCTCATCTGGTTGAGGCAGAGGCTGGGAGACCACCTTCTGGGCACACACGTGCAGATCTTAATAGTTCACGTGGTTCCGCCATATGTATTCTCTCAGGGCTTCCCATCCCATCCACCCGTGAGGTTGGCTGGACAGGCACTTGCTCCATTTGACAGAGGCACAGTCTTGCCCATCAAAACACTGCTTTCAGAACGGGGACCTAGGTTTCAGACTCCAAGCTCAGGGCTCTTCCTGCTGCCTTGTGCTGCGCCTGCCCTTGTCAGAGGTCAGAGAGATGAGCGTGACACCTGCCTCCCCCAGAATCATCAGAGAAGTGGTGCTTTTCCTCCTGTCAAGCCAAGTGGAGGCCGTGCCTCTTCTCATGGTCTCATTCCTTCAGAGTCCACTGGAGAGAAAAGAAGTGGGATGTAGAGTAAGGGAATGAGAGCACAGAAACACTTTGCTTCACAGAGTAGACAGAAGAGGGAGCCAGAATGCTTTCATCTACTCCAGGGGCTGGAAAAGCCACACCCGGGGCCAACAACATAGGTGACCTGGTCGGGGCCGGCCAGTGGATGGACAGCTGGGAAAGTAATAGAGTCACAGACCCTGGGACAAGGGGGCAGAGCAGGCTAGTGGGTCGGAAGCTAGTCTGGATAAGGTCCCGATTGAATAATTACACCTAAAATTAAATATGACAAACAGCCTGTTCAGTTACATGAAGCGCTGGCAATGAGACGAGCCTCTCTACTCTCTCTGCTGATGCTCTTGCTTCATCATACCCCTGGCACCCGCTCTTCCGGGGCAATGACGCTCCCTACCAGACACTACCTTGCTCGATCCTACCACGGTGGTACCAGAAGATTCGTGCCAGTCACACTGGTCTTAAAGCAGGATGTCTTGACAGCAGTAATCCATTTCCTCCTTAAGGAAGACTAGCAGTGTGAAATCGGAAAGGACCCCAGAAGTGATCTCTTGGCCCTTCCAGAAGAAAACCTGGGATTGGCCCAACATAATATGTATATTCTCCTCTCTCTCTCTCTCTCTCTCACACACACACACACACACACGAAATTAAGGGACTCTTTGTTTTGAAATCCTAATTTTGATGGTGATGAGGTTGGATGGTTTTATTTTAAAATCATGAACTAAGAGGGCTAAAATAAAATTAGTCACAACTCCCAACAAATACCCAGAGAGGTTCAGTGACTGTGGCCAGGTCCAACAGCGAGCTAGACCTGAAAAAAATCTGGGTTCTTGACTCTCAGTTTTAGGATTCTTTGGGAATTATGTGTCCTAGAGCCAAACAAGATAGAGAAGGTTACTAAAAATACCCAGACAAAACCACTGAACCAGGGGAGGGGATGGCACGCAATGATCTGGAATGCCTCTTCGAGCTCTTGGTCCTTATTGGTCCTCCAAGGAAGCAGAGACCGCTCACAGAAGGACAGATGCTGATTTGGCTAATGCACCTGCAGAATGACACTGCTTTCCAGGGCTGCTTAATGTAGACCTTTTGGCATTTTCGTCTTTGATTCCCTTAATGTGATTGCTCTGTTTCCTTGCTGTCTGACAAAGGTCAATTTCTATTTGTCCTCTAATAAATGGGCTGCTTCATGCTGGAGGAAAAAAAAAAAAAGAGCAACAGGAAACCCTCACTGCCAACTACAAATAACTATAAAGTAAATCATTTACTACGGTTTTGTCTTTGAACTTAAAAATTTTTATCACATACAAATGTACCATCATTAGCCTTCCCTGGCAGCATCCAGCCCTTTATGGAGTAAGTGCCTCTCAGAAATGATCATGTTTTTCTGAACATGCTGTATTTTTGGCTGCAGCCTTGAATTGCTGGGAATGCAATTGCTTTTTAATTGGAACCAACAACCAGGCCTGGCTTGGATTCAGAGCTGAGCCTCCCTGCATCAAAAATGCCTTCTAGAACCTCGAGAACAGCGAGAGGGTGGCCAAGCCGTCCACCTTCGGGGTTATGACTCCCCAGGGAAGCTCTGTTTGTATCTGGGGACTCTGCTGGCTTTGAACACAGAATTTCCATGCTCTGACCAGAAAAAGAAGTACTTGCCATTCAGGGGTACTGGCAAATAGAAACTGGCAGGAGTCTTCCCCTTGCCCAGTCGATGTCTGCAAATGTGTGAATAAACCAGAAGCTCAGAAGAAAGGAAACAAAAGAATCGCCAAGGAAATTTTTAGTGTTCTCCATCAATAAGCCAGGACAAAACGTCCCTTCCGTCCCATAGGGAAACAATCGCAGGAATGGGTCCTCTCGCCTTCTGTGAGGGGAATAATCAGCATTCCGGAAAGGAACCCATTGCTTCAGGTTCTCATTCTATCAAGCAATTATTTAGAATTTACAGCTTATTAATACAACAGCACATCTCATTGACACAGCATGCTAAAAAGCTTCTACTTAATCAGATATCAGTACAATGGCTTGCTAAACACAGTCTCTTTTTCACGCATTCCTTTGCTTTAGCTAATTTTAACGGAACACATGAAGGGCATGAGCTGAAGGCCAGTCGTCCATACCGAAATGCAGGCAGAGTAATTATGCACAATATAAAGTGACTAATTCTAAGCGTCTAAAGGGCTATTTCTATAGGCACAGCCCTTAGGATAGGGTATGTGTTGTAGCAGACTTAGCCTCTGTGCTGTGTGGGATGAAAACCAAGACAGGGAAACATCCAAACAATTCAGGAAAATTCTCTCTTCTCCCACTCACACGAACTCAGGTCTGACCTCTAATTCCTTCATTCTTAGTCAAGTTTGCTAACAGTTGATAAAGCCTTTTACAAATTGGAGGGGGGCAGACATTGCCTTTGAACTTATAGACATTGTTGAACCAGCTGAACAAGGGTTTCTAAGAACATAAGAAACCTTACCTCCAATTGCTTCAATCACTGATGCTTTAGAGATACGGGATTCAGCCCATTGGCCCCACACTGAGGCTGGGTGGTGGCTGTGGGAACCGTCCAAACTCATGCCCTGTGCTCCTCATCGGGGACTGTCCCCTCAGCTAGGGCAGCCCTTCCATGGTCACCACACTTCCTCCCACCATCTGGTTTGGGTCATATTTCTCCAGCCAGAAATTCCAGGCCATGAGCTCCTTCACTGTTCCAGGGTTTCCCCCTGCAAAGCCAGCAACTTATCAGGACACCCTAGATTACTCTAGGCCATGATGCTCTTTCTCTGAATTCTTATAGCACTTTCCTGGCCCTGGGTAATACAGAGTTTCCCCCTTTTCCCAAGAGTTTAACATATTAACACTACCAGGAGTCAATGCCTTTTCAATCCCTACATCTGCTCTAAGACCTGGTTTTTTTGTCATCTCGCAAGCCTTTGTCTTGTATTTCTGTATTGAGAGCATCATGCTGGGGCACCGCGAGGAAGACCAGGGACAAAGCAATTCAGGGAGGTAGTAGGACATGGGAAAGAAGTTTATAAGCTACTGGGGAAAAAAAAAAAGACAAGTCAACAGTTGTGTGTTTGTCACAATATACCACTTTCACACCCAACCATGAGCAAGGTGGGGAGGGCTGGCTGGAATGAATGATTACTTGTAAGGAGTGGTCGGCTGGCACTTGAGCTGTGATCTTGAAATCCAGTGCCTCAGACTGGGGTCCTCTGTGGAAGGGGCCTTGAGGGCCTGCCCATAGAGGACAGATTTCAATCTGGCAACAGTAAGGACCCAGCAAATGTGTCTCACAGGGGGAACACAGCAGGCCCTTATCTGTTTTAGAAAGAGGAGATTGCTGGAAAATCCCACGCGGGTGGAAATGATGGTCTGAGTGAGAGCAGGCATTGGGCACAGAGAGTAGGTGTTGCTGGTGGACAACCTGAGGGTGTTTAGAGGGAATGTCTGGTTGAAGTGGATATGGAGCAGAGTAAAGGGGCAGAGACACAGTCCCCCAGGACCACACATGATTAAGACGACTATAGTAAAAGCTATCAACTTACCTTTGAGCCTTCCCTTTAGCAACATTCCTTGGGTTCTGACAAGTACTATTTTCACCTGTATTATCTTTTCACAGCTTTTAAGGATTTTCTGGGTGTTCTCCTTTGACCAACAATGCTGTATTTGGGAGCATTTTAAAAGCCCTGGACTTCTTTCCCCACCATGGTCTTTTGATTTAATCTTATACTATGAATTTCTGGTTTTATTACATTGTGATCAGAGAAAAAGATCTGGAAATTTTCTGCTTTTTAAGATCAATGACAATGTTGCAGACTAGGATATAATCAATTTTTGCGACTGATTCACGGGCGTTTGAAAAGAAGTTACATTCTCCTTCTGGGAGGTATTCAAGTTCTAAAAATATTTACATTTATAATTATGTGTGTTCATTCACTCATTAATTATATAATTGATGAATAAATGTTTGTTAAATATGAGTAAGTCTAACTAATTATACCTTTCATATCAGCTATATAATTTCTTTCTGTTTCCCCTCAGGTTGCCATATGTTATGGCATATGATGGCGGACTAACTACTTCTACTTTCTGTGGCACCCCGATTCACCTGCCACTCTGGGCCTGCTTCCTTCTTTGTCTCCACCGTGCTTGAGGTGGTTCACTCCCTTATTCAGAAGGCTCTCGCTAATCACGAAGGGCCATTTGTGACCCCAGTCCTCCTGCTTCTGGGCTGTTGGTACCTGACCACTCCTCAACCGCTCACTCATTCTGCATCCATAATACCCTCAGGCAAGCCCAGGCAAAACATTCAGAACAAAGAACCAACACCAGGGAAATGGAATAAGGCACATCCTTCAGTGTTGACGTGGAATTGTGAGGAAGGCCCTGGATGGGAGGAGTTAGATAGGTGGCTTTGATCAGGGAGAAGAAAGGATATTGGAGGACTATATATATAGTTGGGTTAAAAAATGAGACGGTGTTTGGCATGGACCTAGGTGGGGGGTGTGTGTAAAAAACCGGCAGAGTGTGGGTCCCCTACGCGGTTATAACAGATGAGCTAAAATTATATGACTGTACTTGGAAACTTCATTATTTTGATACTGCCTGTATCTCTCTAGCTATTTTCCTTTAATGTCAGATTTTACTAAGGTTACCGTGACAGTGATATTTACTGCTCATTGACTATCCGTGTGCTCGCCTCTGTGTCCTGGCCTCCCCCTAGTGAGATGAAGAATAAATCAGTGTGATTCCAGTGAGTGGTTGGTGGAAATAATGGGCGTCACACCTGGGCCAAAGCATTTAAGAACAAAACTGGCACATGAGTCGCCAGTTTCTCTTTTCCCTGCTGCAGTGACCTGGAAGCCAGCTCCAGATGGTGGAACAGTAAGATGACTGCATAACTCACGCACTCACGCACACATTTTGGGGAGCGAAAGACGCACTTGCTGTAGTCACGCCAGGACAAGAGTACTGTCGCGCCCTACGGTAAGCAAGCTGGAAGCAGACAGGGTCCCTGGATGATCACTTGAAGGCCACTGCCCTGGAGAGTTCCAAAGCTCTCACTGGACTTTGTGGGAGACAAAATTTTTGTGTGTAAACCACTGAAAATTCAGAGCGAAGTTGTTACTACAGCAGAGCTTATCTCGCCCTGACTAACACGGCTCTTTGGGAAGTATCAGTGTGGCTCCCGACATGCTGACCATCAACAAGGAATGAAGGGGTTTTGCTTTGCATTTGGTCGGCTCTGCTGGGAAAACACCAGGGTGGAGTGGAAATCAGCAGACAGGAGATTCTTCTAGCCCTCTTTTCCTCTGGGGACTTTATCTTTTTCTCTTTTTCTTTGGGAACTCCTATTCCTCACCGATTATAACTCTATGTTTTATTACCATGTCAGTCATCTTTCCCCACGTTCCTTCGGAAATATTTCTTGTTTATCTATTTATCTTCTTTGGGGTCAGCTTTAATTTTTAGTGCAAACAAAAAAAGTAGTACTAGTTTCTTATGGTTTTAATTCTAATTTCTTCTTTTTTTAAAGATTTATCTATCTATCTATCTACCTGGGGCCAGAGGGAGAGGGAGAAGCAGACTCCCCCCTGAGCAAGGAGCCCGATGCAGGGCTCGATCCCAGGACCCCGAGATCATGACTTGAGCCGAAGGCAGATGCTTAACGACTGAGCCACCCAGGTGCCCCATTCTATTTTCTTATGTGCCACTCTCTTCATGATTAATAGATATAAATGCCCCCTCTATCTTATTGAGAATGTGTAATTGCTTTCTAACTTTTCCATCAGTTTAAAGTAAGAAATAATTCAGGTGCACCTTTAAGCTCTTAATGACTTTATTCTTTTGTGCTACAGAATGTTTCCATGGGCTTTTGATGTTTTTTTCTGTGTGTTCACATAATTCCTTGAGGCTGAGGAAATGATGATAAAACTCTTTTATTCCTCAGGCAGTACTAGAAGCATTTTTAAAAAGATTTTATTTATTTATTTATTTATTTATTTATTTATTTATTTATTTATTTGAGAGAGCAAGCGATCAAGAGTCACATGCATGTGCATGTGAGCTGGGGGAGGGGCAGAGGGTGAGAGACTCTCCAGCAGATTCCCCACTGAGCATGGAGTCTGACATGGGCCTTGATCTCACGACCCTGAGATCATAACCTGAGCTGAAACCAGGAGTTGGATGCTTAACCAACTGAGCCATCCAGGTGCCCCGTACTGGAAGCATTTTTAATGAGCTTCTCATCCTATCACCATCTTGAATGATATCAACTTGTATTTTAGGGGCGCCTGGGTGGCTCAGTCGTTAAGCGTCTGCCTTTGGCTCAGGGCATGATCCCGGCATTCTGGAATCGAGCCCCGCATCAGGCTCCTCCGTTGGGAGCCTGCTTCTTCCTCTCCCACTCCCCCTGCTTGTGTTCCCTCTCTCGCTGGCTGTCTGTCAAATAAATAAATAAAATCTTTATAAAAAAAAAACTTGTATTTTAATAAGGCAATTTATTTCTGACCACCAAGTAATTTTATCACTTTGCCTCCCCCCCACCTCTTTCAGGTCTACCACAATCTCCAATAATCCTGCTCATGGCTTTTTGAGTGTATCAGTCTATCTCTCCCTGCTTAGAGACCTGTGATCCAAGATTACGAGCAAGATAAGTCAAGATGGGATTTGTGTGTGTGTGTGTGTGTGTGTGTATGTGTGTGTGTGTGTACATGTGAGTATGTGTGTGGCTGTGAATGAGGGTTACAATTATGGCTAAAGCTAACTGAAGTAAACTCGGCAAAACCAAAAGTCTCCTAAGAAATATTCACCAACCCTATGACCATTTACATAAAAGTAGGGCAGGGGATGATGAGGGTGGGTATCAGGCCAACTGAGAGATAAGACACCATAATCAGACTACCTACCCAGATACCACAAGTATCCCTTCAGATACTCTATGAAAGTAGAGATGTACGGCTATTGCCACGAGATGAGATCAGGGGCTATAAAGATGAATAGAAAGAGGACATCCCTAAGGTGGAAGGAGACAAGAGAAAGGACAATTTCACAAAAAGATAATACTGCCGAGAGCTGCGGATTGTCCTTCACTCTCTTCGTATCAAGTACTGGCCACCTGAGCCCACTGGCCTGAAGGGGAGAGCGGTTTGGAATGGGGTGAGGAAACGTCTGCAGGAGTGTCTGCCATTAGTTGCAGTCCATCAACATTTAAATTGGGAAGCTCTTCCAATATGATTTATGTTAACATGCCTCTCTTGATCTTGGAACATTTCCCTCAGGTTGAAGGGATTTCTCCTTCCTCTGCACGTGTCCTTTCCTTCTGGAACACTGTGACTCATTGGTGCCTTTCAAGGTACCATCAGAAGTGCTTCCAGACCCCCCAGCCCTGGAATTCTCTCCTGTAATCCCAGTGTCTCCTTGTACATCTGTATTATTGTGCTCATCAAGCATTATTATAACTACAGGTGTCTTCTTTTCTCTTCCTAGAAAACAGGACCTATGACTTCCTCATGTTTATATCCCCAACACTCAGTATAGGCACTCTTCCATTCTGTCGATATTGAGCAAAAGAATGGGTGAGAGAATGAATAAGCAGATCGTTGGCACCAAGGTGGTCTTCCTGAAGTTTACATATGCACTGTTGAAGACTGGGTCAAGTCTGAGGACAGCTTGAATCCCAAATCCAGGTCTTCTCAATGTAGCTTCAGTGATTCCTTTGGAAGGGAATCCCCCCTACCATGTCTTTGTGGGGAAATGGGTGGGTTTATCCACTCTATATCCACAGCACGATGTGATCTTAGGTTCTAAGCATAACTTCTAGAATAGGGAATTGGCCGTGCTCTTAGCCTGTCATCCTGCTCTGTGCCACATCTGAAGGAAGACTCAGGTTCTTCTCTGGCAATGCCAGAAGAGAAGACCCCAGATAGCAAGAGCTTCAAGCATGAGATCAGAAGAACCAGGAAGGAGGAACCAGGTATGTTTATCCCACAGAAGAAAAGACTAAAGGGGGGAAGATGGGGTGTTTAAATGTCACATAAATGTTTAGGTCCCACCCAACAGAACTCTACAGTGAATCCCGGAGCCTGAAAATGACCTGGTAGGACACCTCCCTTGCAATGTGGCTGCAGCTGTTCTAGACCCCCAACAGCTGTGCAGAAAGAGGCTGGAGCGGGATGGAACAGTTTGTGCACAAAAACAGAACACCATGTAGAGTCAATTATCATAATTCCATTCCCAATTTGAAATGTTCCAATTACTCTACGTTACCCCTACTTTTCCAAGTTGAAACATCCAAGATGGAGCTTCTACTGCCTTCCGAGGTCACCAGTGATGAGCAAAGGAGGGTCAATTGGTTTTGGGGGATGTCCTGGGGGCTCAGAGCTACCTCCCCAGCAACGGGACCTGCAAGTCGGAACCTAAAACTCTTTCTCAGCACAGGCGGAAGATAAAAGAGCTAAAATACCAACTCTGAGAAGAGAGCCATATTTGCCAAAAAAAAAAAAAAAAAAAAAAAAAAGGCATGAAATAGTGTTATTTCTCTGTGTAGATATATAGCTTGGACGGAAAATACTCTATGCATTTTTTTTTTTTTTAAATCAGGGATGCTCACAAAATTCCTTTCCTAACGATCATGGTGAGCTCAGGACAAGAAAGAACTCCATCTGAGACAGGCCCCAGAGGGAAGTCAGGAGGCATATTGAGTTACTTGGCAAGTGTGAAAGGACATGGCAAAGGCCAGCCTTGCGTGGGTCAGTTGGAAAGAATCCATTTGCAGCTGCCCAGCCCAGCCTGCTCCAAAGCCACAATGCAGCCACTGAGGCGGAGAGAGAGAAGGCAGAAGCACTTCAGAAGGTTGTACTGAGGATTGCACTGAACTCAGGTTGATTTCCTGCATGCTTGCTGGACTCAAGGCTCCCTCCCTCCCTCTGGTCTAATCTCTCAATTTCTCATTTTCTTCCTACTCCCTCCCTCCCTGCTGTCTTGCCTCCTCCCTCCCTCTTCTCCCTTCCCGGTCTCCTGTTGCTGTTTGGTCCCCCAGGTTCCCTGAAAGCCCCCCTGGTGGGCTCTTTAGATCATGCTCTTCAGATCGGCCCCTGCCCCACCACGGTAGACGTGACGGCATGGTCTCTGGACACTGGCTGTTTGTTATGAATCTGGGTGTGCCTCCGTTTCCCACCAGGGCACTGCTGTGCACACTCAGACCACGTGGCCCCATGCCTGGCACATGGCCAGCAATTATTGTTAGCTGTTGCTGTGATGATTACTTGATCTTTCCCACTGTGCCCTCTGTTTCCCCATTTCGATTTCCTGTCCCGTAGCATCCCAGAAAAATGGCCTCTCCCCTGGTCTAGATCAGTGTCTCTCAGCTTTGTCTTTTATTATCGCCCTCCCAGAAAGCCTTTTTGGACATGTTTTTGTTGTCAGTTGCCTTCCTCCGCCATGCAATTTTAATACCATGGATATATTTGCTCACGTACTGTGGCCCTTGGAGGGCTATCAACCATTGTAATATCCAAGATTTTCACTCCTCAAGAATCATTGTTTTTACCCCACCCCCAGCCAGGGAGCACATTACCCCACTGGGAAGGTGTGGTCTAAATCAGTCGTTCTCCACCAAGGGCTGGCTTTGTTCCCTTCCCCTCCCCCGCACAGGGACATCTGGTGATACCTGATGTTTTTGGTCATCAGAACTTGGTGGTACTGGCAGGCACCACGGGCATCTGTGGGCAGAGGCCAGGGATGCTGTTACACATTCTAAAACACAAGGCCAGTCCTTCCCCCCACGGCAAGGAATGGCCCAGCCCCAAATATCACTAGTGTCCAGGTGAGAACTTCTGCTCTAATGGATGACCTGAGGGGACTGCTCAGACAGAACAACTATCCTAGGTTTAACCTTCTGCTGACCTCTGCCAGCCTCTCACAGAGGGAGGGCCTTCCTTAGGATCCCACACAGTGACGTGGTGACGTGGTGAGGACAAAACTGGCCTCCTGGAGGTGCTGGCTAAGACCACACTTCCACAGCCAATGAGGCTCACAGGCCCCGGGGAGCCCCAAATTCTGGTCGCTCCTGCCTAAGCCCTTGTCTCCCAGAGACTCACAGTCTGACTGTCACAGGGTAGCACTGACCTTTTAAATAAAAGAAAGCAAAGCCCCTAAGAACACGTCGTCCCGGCTTTCCCAATGCGGTCAGGCCAGCCCGCCTCCTCTCGGCCCTGTCTCTACCCAAGTCTGTTCCAGATCATGTGGTCTTCCTTCATTGACTTCTCATTAACTCAGGATAAAGTCCCCAAAGTGCCAGGTGGTCTACGAGGCCACGCAAGATCTGGCCCCTTCCTGCTTTTCCGAACTTGTCACTCTCGGCCTGCTCAGTCATACAGGCCTTCCCCAGGGCCTGGAACCCCATGAACCCATTTGTCTGTGGGGCTGGAGGCACCATCTGTCCTGCTCTCTGTCTGGAGCACTCAGCTGCTCTCTGCTCTCCTCTTTCCCCTTATGTCAGGCTTCACTCTCACTCCTAAGACAGGTCCTCCCTGACCACGAATGTCCCCAGCCCACCACCTAACCCCTGTCCTTTCTCACAGCACTCGACTCTCTTCCTTCACATAATTTATCCCAATGCATTATTGTCTATTTGTGCGTGTTCAGTTGCTTGACGCCGATCCCTCAATTGGACCGTCAACTCTACGACGTAGGAGACCTCTCAAAACCCAAGGCCAGCACACAGTAGACACTTAGCAAGTATTTGTTAGACTGGCTGAACTCTAGGCAGTTCTGTAGGATTCCATTTACCTCTAACTGCATGCTAGAATATTCCTAGAAAGTTGGTTGATGCACCTCACTTCTACAGATGTATCTCCTCGGATTTTCTGCCGTAAATCTACTAAATTAAAAAAAGAATAAAAAGGCCCCAAACAAACCCAAAAGTCCCACTGGGAACAGAAAATTACCACCCACTGCAGATAAGAGAAGTGATAAACACAGTTGCTGTGACTTCACATATGTGAGATCAACACGCACACTCCATGTTATCCATATTCCTGCCCACCAAGAAAAGCCAGTTGTCAACCGAGGTCCATGGAGGACACACTGCTGCTTCTGAGGGAGTCAGCCGGTATTTATCAGAGAGACAAACCCTTTCCAGAATGTGGATTTGTTCCTGCCTTCTGAAGTACACAACTACATCTCCCTCAGAGTAAGAAAAGAAAGCCGTGGTGCTGTGCATAGGGGACCATGAGGAGAGAGAAGTCCAGGACAAGCACAGAGAGGGCTGGGGGCAGAAGACCCACAAGGCACTCACATAGCGCTGAGTCCCGCAATGGAGACAATCTTCACTATGTCTGCCAGGAAACCACTTCCGGTCTCCTTGTTCCCCAGCATTCTGCTTCCACGTGATGGACAGCAGGAAATTACATCTGGTCTTAGCAGCATGTCTGTTGTCAATAGTCCGTCACTGTGACTCCTCTAGGCCAGCAACCTCCTTCTTTGCAGACATAAGGCTTGACACAAAACTTGGCTCACTTTCTTGCACACAGGCTTAGAACATGTTTACTGGACAGAATTTAATTCCTTCTCGGGTGGGGGACCAGACCATGGTTGCAAGGACTGAACGCGGCAGCACAGACACCCCATAAAGGAGGTGGAAGTATTGAAAGGGGAAGGGTGGGAAGAGAGATGGTCCTTGTCCCTTCCCCTTGGATGGGGAGGTCTAATCTACCCAAACAGGCAGGTGGAACATTCTCCAATGTGCCAATTGTATTTTCCCAAAATTGCTGCAATTATCTTTCCCATGCCATGTGCGCTTTTGTAATGTGACCCTGACATCCTGCCCATCAAGGGGGGTCTATGTTTCCTCTTCCTGAACCTGGGGCTTCCCTTGAATTGTGACTATGGTAGAAATGACACTATGTGACTTCGGTGGCAAGGTCAAAAGTGACACAGTGATACAACTTCCACCCGGCTCTTTAAAGATGCTCTTGGAATCCAGCCACCATGATGTCAAACTGCCCAGTTAGCCCATCCCAGAGACCACCTGGAGAGGCCACATGCAGGTGTTCTACTTGGAAGCCAAGCTCAGGTCCCAGGTGACAGCCTGTATCAGCCAGACATGTTAGTGAACATTCCAGAGGATTCCAACTCCCACCCTTTAAGTCCTTCCAGCTGATGCCCCAAACATCATGGAACGGAGACCAACTATCCCCCCTGTGTTAGTTTCCTCGGATTGCCATAACAAAGACCTCAAACTGGGGACTGAAAACAACAGACATGTATTGACTCATAGTTTGGGAGAATAAAGTCCAAAATCAAGGTGTTGGCAGGGCCATGCTCTCTCTGAAAACTGTAGGGGAGAATCCTTCCTTGCTTCATAGCAGCTTCTGGTGGTGGCCATCAATCCTTGGTGCTCCTTGGCATTCCTTGGTTTGTAGCTGCACCATTCCAGAATCTTCCTGTGTCGTCACATGGAATTCTCCCTTTGTGTCTATGTGTTCCCTTCTTATCAGAACAGCAAGCATATTGGATTGGGGCAAGCCCTAATAACCTCATCTTCACCTGATTACATCTGCAAAGACCCTACATCCACATAAGATCATATTCACAGGTCCTGGGAGTTAGGACCTCAACCTATCTTTGTGTGGGGGGGAGGGGTGTGGGACACAATTCATCTCCTAACACACTATACCCTGTCTGAATTCCAGATGCACAGAAGAGATAATAAAATGACTGTTGTTATTTTAAGCCATTCGTTTGGGGGCTAGTTGTCACCTAGAATTTGACCATCGACCAATTCCCTCAAACCCATCTACCTCTTCTGTCATCTGGTTCTCAAGAAATTGTGCCTCCTACTTTTCTGCCCCGGTGCAGATCTCTTCCTGTCTTATATCCTTTCCTAGAGTTTATCATAGCTACTGGTTCCTTAGGTAGCCTGAGCAAGCTTTGAACCTGCCCCTGTGCTCTTGGACTCTGCCACCAGGCCCCTCTAATTTGTCCCAGACCCACAGCATATCTCGGGGATGACTCTCCCTTGAGAACTTCCCCCCAAAAAGAGCTCCAAATTTATCAAAACCATTCCAAGCCCAAAGAACTGGCTGATTCTCTGGGTGAGGAAAAAAGGAGAACTTTGGGGGAAAAAAGAGAAAATGATAGCTTTTCATCGAATATGCACATTCCTTTGGCCTTTTTATATCAACAGAATGGACCTTTATAATTTCCTACATGGTTGTCCTTGTAGGGGGAATGGAATGTGAATGTGCCTCAAAAAAGGTTTAAGAGTCTAAATACAAGTTTTGAAAAATATGCAAGGTTTTAATTCCTTCTATTCTTGTCACATAGAGGAAACAGAGTTGCATTTCTAAGCTTGAGTATTTTAAAATTTATGGAGTTGTCAAATGCACAATATATTTCCCATTTAGATTTTCAAAAGAAGAGAGAATTAATTACAAAATAGGCAAATGGGTAGCCGTTTCATACTCTCTGAAGCTGACAGTGGTTACATGAGGCTGTCAACTGGAGGAAGGGCCCATACACAGCCTTCTGCGTATGGACAGACACTGGCTTCAAAGCTGAGCGTTGCCATTGACTATTCCATCCACCATATTTCCACTTAGACTTCTTTTCCCCAAACTAAGTCATTTACATAAGGGCCTCCACAATAATATAGGCCATTCGCATCAACAGTTTTCTTGCTGAGCCAGACTGGTATGTAATACTTAGGAAATGACCTTCCAGGACAAATGGTTTCAATTAGGGAGAGCCCCCAACACAAATCTTCCAGATTCAGAAGATGATAAAGAGAGGACAGAGATGCTTTCATGCTTGAATGTGGATTCCTTAGTGGGGACTACAGCCAAAGATGAGTCCTGTAAGTGCAACCAGCCCACCCAAGCACCGTGCTGTGGAATGCATGGAAAAGCCAGCCCAGGGCCCCAGACCCCACCTGCCTCAGGTTCTCCTCCAGGATTTCTCTCTGCATCGCTTGCCCCATCAGCCATTATCCCTCCCTCTGGTCTTTCTGGATCTCCAGTTCCCTAGCTATATTCCAGCCCTGATTCCTGTTCCTCTTTCCTACCTCCTCGTTTTAATGATTATTCAGGCTCTCTTCTGACTGCCGACTTCCCTGGCCGTGGAAGCCTCCAGATTTCCAGGCCCAAACAGTATCGGTCCCACGGGACACCGAGGCACTGACAAAAGGATGACCCCCTTGGCATCTTATCAAGGGAAAGGGGATAAAACACTGACGTTTCCCAGATAGACTCTCCTCCAATAAGCCAAAAGACAGATGCCAAAGATGGATAACGTGGGTTTGCCCAACAGGCTATCCACAGGACAGCAAATATCTGAAAGGCCCCCAAATGTTTGACCACTTTCCTGTCGAAGCTCTGAAATATAAGACTGAGCATATCATGGTGCCCATGCTGAATCGAGTGCCTTTATACCCTTGGGGCTGGCTGTCCCTCAAGGCATGGCATTTAACAAGCCTGCATGGTACAGGGAACAAAACAGTGACATCCTAAATAGAATAGGGACAGGTTGACTCCCACCCCTTTTTCCGCGGAAGTAACGGAAAATGGCAACAAACACATTGGGCCAGGATGCCACTTTCCAGTCCCCTGCCCCAGAGATCACAGAGCTATAAATCACCCACATCACTGAAGTCCCAACTGGAGAGGATGGTGTAAATTCAGGTTCACATTTATAGAGAATCAAATTATTGCTTTATTCCCACGGAGATGAATGAGAGTGACAGACTTTTCGAAGTTGTAAAAATAGATGGATGCTTCCTATAAAATAACTCACAGACGCCTACGATAATTTACAATAGACCTGGCAGGCTGGGAGCAGGCAAGTGGAATTCCACACAGAATACCACACCATTTTCCAGTGGTAGAGTAAATGGTTTGGCTATTATGATAATACATTTCAACACAGCAGATATATCTCCCCTTAATAGAAATACATTAGACACCATTTATAAAAATATCAACATCGCGGTTCTGTTTCTTGAACTATAACTTAGACATAAATATAACACAATTTATGGATGAGGAAATCCAATTTCATGCTGTTTCAAACACATTTTCGTTTATTACATAACTACACTTCTCTATATATGAGATAGTGTATTACATGAAATAGATGTATGGGCATGAGATCTATCCGTGTGTCTACACAGGAATTATGAACATTGTATCTACTACAAATGGAATTACTCTATGATCTGTATTATATACTAGCAACACCCTGAGCACCTACTATATGAGGACATCAGTGCATAATCTGCAGTTTTCACAGCTACCCAGACGGCGGATGGCTGAAGTGTTCCGGATGAATAAAGACGCCGAGCCATAGGTGAGCAAAGCCACGGGGAGC
This sequence comes from Ailuropoda melanoleuca, assembly GCF_002007445.2. Classification (NCBI taxonomy): domain Eukaryota; kingdom Metazoa; phylum Chordata; class Mammalia; order Carnivora; family Ursidae; genus Ailuropoda; species Ailuropoda melanoleuca. The sequence goes on along the minus strand of NC_048227.1, from coordinate 13,590,464 downwards.
TTTAGAGTCGGACAGATTGGGGTTGAGTCCTGGCTCTTCTATTTATTAGCTCTAAGATCTCAGACAAATTACTTGGCTTCTGCCAATCCTAGTATCATCTGTAAAATGGAATCGACGATGACTAATTCACGGACTGTCTTGAGGACGGAATAATCTGATGTTTATAAAGCGTGAGCACGGTATCTGGCACAGTGTTAGTGCCAATCAACGGTAGATGTTATTTTTAAGTGCCTCCCTCTCCTGTGTCAATTTAATGACATTTGTGGGAACCCATTCTCAAACTTATCACCCATTTGCTTCTCTTCCTAAGCACCGAATAGAGACGAACTATGGTGCCAAGAAGTACCACCCAATGAAGGACAGAGACAAGGCTGTGAGCTCTTCTCCCCTCTGTTCTCTGCTCACTCCACTCATTGATGACAGTGATGCTCTCTCCCCACTTTTAGAGCTCGGGGAGCCCTGTTTGAACCCCTCTGTGGGCTATTTCTCCTCTCTGGCTTAGCTTTGGTATATGAGAATTTAATGTAGCTTTGACAATCAGTAAGATGCTTTGGGGGAGGGAGGGGTTAAGTGTTCTCCTTATGCCTGGCAGTTCTTAAATTTTTTCCAATGCTCTAGCAACAGCAACAACAACAACAACAACAACAACAATAATAATTACACAGCCTCCACCTAATCCGATCCAGAAGCTCAGCCACAATGAAAGTGGGCTGGGGCAGACATACACACAAAATGAATCCATGTCAAGCAGCCCCTCTGGCAGTATGGGTTGCTGGACACCACAGAATCAAAAGCCTGAGAGGGTGCTAGATAGAAAGCAGCCTACAAAGTGTTTGGGTGGCGCAGTGGGTTGAGCATCTGATTCTTGACTTCGGCTCAGGTCACGATCCCAGGGTCCCGGGACTGAGCCCCACATCGGGCTCCCTGCTCAGCGGGAAGCCTGCTTCTCCCTCTCCCACTCCCCCTGCTGGTGTTACCTCTCTCTTGCTGTGTCTCTCTCTGTCCAGTAAATAAAATCTTTAAAAATAAAATAAAATAAAATAAAAAATAAATGAGCTATGAAGCCATGTAAAGACATGTAGAAAGCCTAACTGCATGTTACTAAGTGAAAGATGCCAATCTGAAAAGGCTATATATTGCACAATTTCAACTATATGACATTCTGAAAAGGGAAAAGCTATGGACAAAGTGAAAAGATCAGTGGTCACTAGGGGCTGGGGACAAGGGAATGAATGGGCAGAGCAGAGAGGATTTTTAGGGCAGTGAAAATACTCTCTATGATGCTGAATGATGGAGACACGTCATTATACATTTGCCTAAGCCCATAAGACGTACATCAGGAGTAAACAGTAATATAAACAGTGAACTTTGGGTAATAGTGACATATCAATGCAGGTTCATCAAATGTAACAAATGTACCACTCTGGTCAGGGATGTTGATAATGGGGGAGACTATGCATGTGTGGGGGCAGTGGGTGTATGGAAAATCTCTGTACCTTTCTATCAATTTTCTTCTGAACCTAAAACTGCTCCAGGAAATTTTTTAAAGCCAAAACTTTAGTTCACATGATTTTAATCAGCTGACTTGTAAACTCTAAAAGAGAAAAAAGAAAGTGAACTTCATTGTCCATTGCCACATAGTTCTAACATCCTATATCAAGAACATGATATAACCACACAGAGAAAATTACTTCAAATAGCTTTAAATCATAGAGCATTGACTACATATCTCCAGTGGAATACATCCCAAAGATAAAACAAACCACAAAGAAATATTAAATTTCATTCAGTTAATTAGGTAGTTGGCATTCTTATTTTGAAATCATGCAAATAAGAAATTATATCAACAGGAACCCAGTCTTTCAGTAAAAGATAAGTATAAAATCAAAGAAGTAAAAATCCTGTAATCACAATCCCAAATCAGAAATATTAGTGTGAAAAAATGATCTAATTTCTCTGTCTACAAAACTCAATATGGTCTAGCTTTGCTCATCTAAAAGGCAACACGGTGACAATCCAATAGCAATGGGCACCCTGACTGGCAAGACTTTGGTTTCTAAAGTCTTACTATTTCCCATTAGAAGTAACTAGAGCTTCTTGGAGAAATGGCTGATTCTAGGTCAGGAATGAGACCAAATGAGACCAAAACCTCTTATACTGGCAAGCAAGAAAGCTCTGCAAAGTGGGTGTTCAAATCTCTTGCTATTTTTTACTCTTGATTTTTAGGATTTATCATGTATAATCTGGAAAAAATTCCTTTGTCAGATACACACAGCGAATATTTTCCCCAGTGTGTTGATTTGCTTATAATTTTTATTTTATTTTTTTTAAAGATTTTATTTATTTATTTGACAGGGACAGCCAGCAGAGAGGGAACACAAGCAGGGGGAGTGGGAGAGGAAGAAGCAGGCTCCTAGCGGAGGAACCTGATGTGGGGCTCGATCCCAGAATGCTGGGATCACGCCCTGAGCCGAAGGCAGATGCTTAACGACTGCGCCACCCAGGCGCCCCATCCTTATACATTTTTAATGGTATCCTTTGATTCACCGCAATTTAAAATTTTGATTAAGTCTCACTTATCAGTTACAAAAATTGTTAGTGTTTTTTTTTGTGTCCAGTCTAAACAGTACTGCCTTAACTCAATGTATTCTTTATGTTTTCTTTAGAGGCTCTATGGATCAAAGACCTAAATGTAAAAGCTAGAACCATAAAGCTTCTAGAAGAAAACAGAAGAAAATGGATAGACAAACCACTGACTGGAGAAAAATATTCACAGTATGTATATATGAAAATAGCATCCAACATACATACGACGAACTTCTACAAGTCAACAACAAAATCACACAATATTTAAAAAATGGGCAAAAGATTAAGGAGGGCACGTGATATGATGAGTACTGGGTGTTATACGCAACTGATAAATTGTTGAACACTACATCTGAAACCGATGGTGTACTAGAAGTTGGCTAATTGCATTTAAATAAAAAAAAAGATATACAAATTATCCAAAAGCACAAGAAAAGGTGCTCAGTGTCATCAGCCATGAAGGAAATGTAAATTAAAATGACACTGAGGTACCACTTCAAACCTATTAGATTTGTTAAAAGAAATACTGACAACCCCAAATACAGGTAAAGATGACAAACTCCCGGAACTCTCATACAGTGCTGGTGGGAGTGGAAAATGACACTTTGGAGACCCGTCTGGCGGTTTCATAAAAAGTTAAACGTACGTCTTCCCTATATTCTAGCTATTCAATCTTGAGGTATTTACCCAAGAGAAACCAAAACATATGTCCAAAAATGACTTTTCCATGAATATTCCTAACTGCTGCAAATTGGAAACCACCCAACTATTCCTTCAGCAGGAAAATGAATGAACAAATTTATCGTATATTCACACAGTAGCGTACTTCTCAGCAATAAGAAAGAAGGAGTTGCTGACACATACAACAACGAGGAGGAATGTAAAAGACGTTACTTGTGTTGAAAGAGTAAGAGATCTGAGATATGATTCCGTTTATGTGAAGTTCTAAGACAGAAACAAGTCATCAGAAATCAGAAAATGGTTGCCTGGAAGGGGTGGTGTGGGGTAGTGGCAGGAAACGACAGCCAAGGGGCAAAGAGGGAGTTTTCAGGCAACGGAAATGCTCAAATCATATTTTGGGAGGTGATTATAGGCATGTATATAACTGCGAAATCCATCACACTGAAGACTAAAAAATCTGTGTACTTTATTGTATTAATATCTCAACAAAAACACATATAGAGGGGCGCCTGGGTGGCACAGCGGTTAAGCATCTGCCTTTGGCTCAGGGCGTGGTCCCGGCGTTATGGGATCAAGCCCCACATCAGGCTCCTCTGCTATGAGCCTGCTTCTTCCTCTCCCACTCCCCCTGCTTGTGTTCCCTCTCTCACTGGCTGTCTCTATCTCTGTCAAATAAATAAATAAAATCTTTAAAAAAAAAACACATATAGAATGGGCAAAAAAAGCAATAATGACTGTAATGGATCTAGGCACATTAAATACATATTCAAAGAAAACCTATGAGTCCGTAATATTACTGGGGAAAAAGACCCCATTGGTCATCTCTGGAGGGTGCTACAGCACCAGCTTATTATTCTAAAAATGTTTAAATGAAAGGAAAGAATTAAGCATTTATCCTGTCTTTCCTCTTTGAACTGTATTTCAGAGTATCCAAACAGTTGATGAGGGAAAGTTCCTTTTTAATAGGAGAGTTCTAGCTTATAAATGCAGAATTAATGTAGAATTTAAAAATCACCATTTCGTAGGCCTTAATGAAATAATGGATCTAGGCAATGATCATTAGTGACTGCTAAAACCTTTAGGTGAAAGTAGATGAGGAATTTCTATAATGGACGAGTCAGGCTGACAACACAGGAATCCACTGTTGAAATTTAACATCACAAAGTGTGAAGCAACCAGATGTTATGTATCTCCCGATGTGATGTGACAGGAAGTTTACAGCATTACTTGAAGTATTCTTACTGGGAAGGAAAGAAGGGAGGGAAGGAGGGAAGAAAGAAGGAAGCCAAGCCTAGTAAACTTTCTAGGTCTAATTACAGTGGTTCTCCCTTACCCACAGGGGATACACTCCAAGATCCTCAGTGGATGCCGGAAATTGCAGACTGTACTGAACCCTAGATACACTATGCTTTTGTTCTATGCAAACATACCTATGATGAAGTTTAATTTATAAATGAGGCACAGTAAGAGATTAACAAGAATAACTACTAATAAAATTTAACAATTATAACAATATACCGTAATAAAAGTTGAACAGTCTCTCTCAAAATATGTGATTGTCCTGCACTCACCCTTCCTTCTTGTGATGATGTGAGATGATAAAATGCCTGTGTGATGAGACGAAGTGGGATGAGTGATATAGGCATCGTGATGTAGTGTACTGATCTCCTGAGGGCAGTAAGTCAGGAGGGTCCCCTGCTTCCGGACCACAGTTGACCATGAGTAATGGAATCCATAGAAAGTGAAAGCACAGGTAAGGGGCGACTACAATACAGCTTAGAGAACACGGAGATTAGAAGGAACACCTTAAAGGCATCAAGAAGAATCAATCTGCTCAGACTCCAGATTGTGCAAAACCTCACTGGACAAATGACTTGGGGTCTTCAACCGATGAATGCTATGAGGATAATAAAGGTGAGGGGAATGTTACAGATTAAAAGACCCTTCAGAGACCTATCAACCAAACACAATATGTGGCTCTTGTTTGGATCCTTATTTGAAGAAAGCAACTGTAAATGTGTATGTGTGTGTGTGTGTGTGTGTGTGTGGACAGAGAGATCGCACAGGATTTTGAGAAATGTTTTTGAGAAACATGGTCTGGGTATTGAATTTTACTAAGTGTAACTTTATGTTGAGCCTATGTTGAAGAAAGTCTTTATATGTTTAGCAACGCGCTCTAAAGTTTTTACAGCTGGAATGATAGGATGTCTGGGGATTTGCTTTCAGAAAGCAGAGGGGCAGTAGCTGAAAAACACATAGCAAAATGTTGATATTTGTTGAAACTGAATGATTAGTACATTTGGATTCATTAGACTGTTCTATTTTTGTGCATGTTTCAAATTTTCCATAATAAAATGTTGAATTAAAATAAAAGAAATTAACATAAAATGTAATGACTGAATTCTTCATTCTCCAATTTGTTCCGAGGGGAAAAAATAGCAAGAGACAAAATAATCAAACCCCTCATCCACTCAGGGTGGAATTCCCAGCCCATACAAAATTAGCATAAAAGAATTTTAGAAACTCTATGGAGGCCATTTTATTCGACAACTAACATCACATTGCCGGCTGTTCTTTGGAAGATCTCTTGAGGAAGATTTGGTGTGTGGTGTGTGGTGTGTGTGCACATATGCATGTGTGTGTGCTTTCAGCTTTCTACATATATGAGCTTATTTTGTCTTCTTTAAGGGGAGAGCAATACATTTTAATAAAGATAGCAAAATGGCCCTGCTATCTAATGCCATAAACTGTTTAAATTAACTTCCTCTTGCTCTTTCCATGTCCTAAAAAGCACTATTCTGCACCGTGGTGAGAATATTACTTAGCAGTGAGAGCTGGAAGAGCAAGGTGTTACTGCAGGTTTTCAATCTCTACAGGTCGGTGGCTCACCAGCTGTTGTTCTGATGGGGAGTTTGTGGGGGGCCTCACCATCTCCTTTTGGGAAACATCCTAGAACCAAAAAGGCAGACACAGTGGGACTGGCTGAGCAGCTAGGAAACTCACATACTTGCCTGAAACTGAGGCATGGAGCAGAGACATGAAAATTCGAAACATCTTTAAAAAACTAAAATCTTTTCCCAAAAATAGGCAGAAAAAGAGATGAGGAGTTCTCAGTTAAAAAAATCTTTTCATGTGTCTGTTGGCCATCTGTAGGTCTTCTTTGGAAAAATGTCTATTCAGGTCTTCTGCTCATCTTGTAATCGGATTATTTGCTTTTTTTGGTGTTGAGTTGTCTAAGTTCTTTATATACTTTGGATATTAGCCTCTTATTGGATATATCATTTGAAAATACCTTCTCCCATTCAGTAGGTTCTTGCCAGTTCCAACAACATGGATAACTAGACAGTAGAATGTTAAGTGAAATAAGTCAGCCAGAGAAAGACAAACACCATGATTTCATGCATATGTAGAACTTACAAAACAAAACAAACAAAAATAAAAAAGACACAAACAAAAAACAAGACTCTTAAATATAGAGCACAAACTGGTGGTTGCCAGAGGGGAGGGAGTGGGGGGATGGGTGAAATGGACAAAGGGGATCAAGAGTACGCTTATCATCATGAGCACTGAGTAATGTATAGAATTGCTGAATCATTATATACCTGAAATTAATAAACACTGTATGTTAATTACATCTCAATAAAGCAATGATGACAATAACGCTATTTTCCTAACTCTTCCATAGGCCACTGGCTCCATAAAAGGAGTCATCATGTCCAAACTCCTTAAGTCACTCCAAGCCCTCAGCAGCCCACTCCAGCAGACCCCCGAGTGGAATGGTGAACATCCTGGACTTGCACTGGAACCCGTCTACTTACTCACGCTCTTGGCTGGGACTCCGTCCTACTCCTACATTCCCTCTGACATCTCACTGCCAGGTCACAGGGAACTGCTACTTCTCGAACACAACGTTTTCAAGTCCCCAGCTATAGACCGACCTTCCTCTGTGCCAGTGTTCACTAAGTGAATCTACCGGTTGCTGGCAAAGATGGGAAGCATCCTTTCCACTCACTTCTCATTCATTCCCCACGGGCCATCACCCACCAGGTGCTGTTCATCACATCCCCTGAACGGCGCTCGTCTCCACCCCCTCCTCCCCGTGCCTCCTGAAGGACCACCTTTGGGTACTACACATGCTCTTCTCTCAGCCACCACAAGCTCACTCTCTTGGTTTTTCTCTTACTCTGGCCCACGTCATCTCACTCTCCTTTCCAGCTGCTCCTTTCATGCTTTAAATGTTGGGTTTTTTGGACTTCTGTCTTGTCCTTTCTTCTCCTTTCTCTACACAACCTTTTCCCTCTCACGACTTCAAATATGGACCAAAGGTGCCCAACGGTACCTCAGGCCTAGGCCTAGGCCTCTCTCCTTAGCTTAATCCCTACACAGCCAACTGCCTGCTGGATAAAGTCGGGTGTTTCCGAGACTAAACAGAAAGCACTGCCATTCTGCCTTCTCCCAAACCTTCTCCACTGGTGTTCTTTACCTCAGAGGAGCACCAGCATTTCCCAGGTGCTCAAGCTAGTAACTCGGGAGTCGGCCTTGACCCCCTACTTCCTGTCGTTCCTTTCATACTCAGTCCTCCTCATACATTGTGTCTCTTCTACTTTGTGAATTTGTCCATGCCGCTCCCACTGCCCCAACCCTAGCCCACACTCCCTCACTGAGGCTTCATCTAAGTCTACTCAGCTTTATAATCCATTTTCCACATGGCAGTCATAATAATCCTTTATTTAAAAAAAAAAGGAAAAGTCAGATAACCTCATTTTCCTTAAATCCCTTCAAAGGAGCTGGGTGACACACACACAGGTGTATATATATCTTTTTTTTTTTTTAAGAATTTTTTTTTTTTAAATCTTCACAGTGGTCCTTAAAAAAACACCAAATTCTTATTTACGAGTCCTCCGTAACCCAAACCCCACCCAGACTGGTCACCACATTCAATGTCTCCCTCTTCCTTTCTCTGCTCCAGACATCTGGAACTCCTGCAGTTTCCAGAATATTTCCCTCTCAGAATTCAAGCCTTTGCACATACTATTCTCTCTGCCTGAAGTACTATTTTTCTCTGTTAAGCCACTTTATTGAGGTATGACTAACATAAAAGAGCTGTCCTTATTTAATATATACACCTTGATGAATTTCAGATATGTATACACCTGTGGAACCATCACCACAGTCTATGATATAACACATCTATCACCTCCAAAAGTTTCCTCTCACACTCTTCATTTATTATTATTATTACTATTATTATTATTATTTTGTGATAAGAACACTTAAATCATATGATCATCTCAACAGATGCAGAAAAAACATTTGACAAAATTCAGCATCTGCTTATGATAAAAAAATCTAAACAAATTAGGTATAGAAGAAATGCACCTCAACATAATAAAGCCCGTATATGATAAACCCAGAGCTAATATCCTATGCAACAGTGAAAGGCTGAAATCTTTTTTTCTAAGATCAGAAATAAGGCAAGTGTATTTACTTTCACTGCTCCTATTCAACTACTGAAAGTCCTTGCCAGACCAATCAGTCAGGAAAAAGAAATAAAGGGCATCAAAACCGAAAAGGAAGTAGAAAATTTTTCTCTATGTGCAGATGACATGATTTTATATATAGAAAATGTAAAGACTCCACCAAAAAACTGTTAGATCTGATCAATGAATTCAGTAAAGTTCCAGGATACAAAATTAACATAGAAAAATCAGTAGCATTTCTATACACTAACAATGAATTAACTGAAAAAAGAAATAAAGAAAACGATCCCATTTACAAAAGCATCAAAAAAAAAAATACTCAGGAATAAACTTAACCAAGGCAGTGAAAGATTTCTACTCTGAAAAGTATAAGACATTGATGACAAACAGATGAAAATATATCCCACGTTCATGGATTGAAAGAACTAATATTGTTAAGATGTTCATACTACCAAAAGCCATCTACAGATTGAATGTAACATCTATCAAGATCCCAATGGCATATTTTGCAGAAGTATAAAAAACAATCCTAAAATTTATATGAAACTACAAAAGACCCCAAATAGCCAAAGCCATCCTGAGAAGAAAATACAAAGAGAGAAGCATCACGTTTCCTGATTTCAAGCTATACTATAAAACTATAGCAATCAAAATGTGTGATACAGGCATAAAAACAGACAGATAGATCTGCAGAATAGATTGAGAGCCCAGAAACAAACCCCAACATATATGATCAACTAATATTTGACAAGGGATCCAACAGTACTCAAAAGAGAAAAGAGAGTCTCTTAAAAAAATGATGCTGGGAAAATTAGATATTCACATATAATAGAAAGAAACTAGACCCCTATCTTACACCACTAACAAAAATTCACTCAAAATGGATTAAAGACTTAAATGTAAGACCTGGAACCATGAAACTTCTAGAAGAAAACAGAAAAGAAGTTCCTTGGCATGGGTCTTGACAACGATTTCTTGGGTATGACACCTAAAGCACCAGCCACACTATAGAAAATAAACAGGTGGGACTATACCAAACCAAAAAGCTTCTGCACAGCAAAATAAACAATCAACAAAGTGAAAAGACAACTTATGGAACGGGAAAAATATTTGCAAACCATGTATCTGATAAGGAGTTAACATCCAAAATTTAAAAACAACTCCTACCACTCAAAAGAAAAAAAGTCCATAAATGGGCAAAAGACCTGAATAGACATTTTCCCAAAGAAGACATATGAAAGGCCAACAGGTACAGGAAGTGATGATCAATTAGGGAAATGCAAATCAAACCACAGTGAGCTATCTCCTCATGCCTGTTAGAATGGTCATCATCAAGTAGCACGAAAAAGGATCCCTTCTGCGCTGTTGGTAGGAATGTAAATTGGGGCACCCAATATGGAAAAGTACGGAGGATCCTCCAAAAAATTAAGAATAGAACTACCATATGATCCAGCAATTCCACTTTGGGGAATGCATCCAAATGGAATGAAAATGCTAACCTCAAGAGATTTTTGTACTTCCATGCTCATAGCAGCATTATTTACAGTAGCCAAGACATAGAAATAACCTAAGTATTCATCAACAAATGAATGAATAAAGAAATCGATAAGATATATATAAATATATATAGATATATAAATATATATCTATATATATCTTAGATATATAAATATATATAGACATATATTTAGATATATACATCAGATATGTATTAGATATATATCTATATATATTTATATATCTTATATATTTAGATATATATATTAGATATATATTTATATATATTAGATATATATTTATATATATCTAATGGAATGTTATTCAGCCATAAAAAATGAGGAAATCCTGCCATTTGTGACAACATGAGAGCATTATGCTACATGACATAAGTCAGACAGAGAAAGACAAATGCTACATGATCTCACTTATATGCAAAATCTAAAAACAAACTCCTAGGAAAAAAAGATCAGATCTGTGGTTAGCAGGAAAGGGGAAAGGTAGTCACAAGGGACAAACTTCCAATGACAAGATAAATATGTACTAAGGATGTCACGTACAGCATGATGACTACAGTTAACACTGTTCTAGGATTTATGTGAAAGTTGTTAAGGGAGTAAATCCCAAGAATCCTCATCACAAGGAATTTTTTTTCTCCTTCTCTTTTTATTGTGCCTATATGAGAAGCTAACTAAACTTACCGCGGTAATCATGTCACAAAATATATAATTCAAACCATCACGCTGTACAACTTAGGTTTACACAGTGACATATGTCAATTATATCTCAATAAAATAAGCTAATTAATTAAAAAAACACAACACAGCATCTACCCTCTTAGCAAATGCTGAAGTATACAATACAGGCATTATGCTGTACAGGGGATGTCTAGAACCTACTCATCTTGCCTAACTGAAACTGCCTAGAATANGCCTTTGCACATACTATTCTCTCTGCCTGAAGTACTATTTTTCTCTGTTAAGCCACTTTATTGAGGTATGACTAACATAAAAGAGCTGTCCTTATTTAATATATACACCTTGATGAATTTCAGATATGTATACACCTGTGGAACCATCACCACAGTCTATGATATAACACATCTATCACCTCCAAAAGTTTCCTCTCACACTCTTCATTTATTATTATTATTACTATTATTATTATTATTATTTTGTGATAAGAACAGTTAAATCATATGATCATCTCAACAGATGCAGAAAAAACATTTGACAAAATTCAGCATCTGCTTATGATAAAAAAATCTAAACAAATTAGGTATAGAAGAAATGCACCTCAACATAATAAAGCCCGTATATGATAAACCCAGAGCTAATATCCTATGCAACAGTGAAAGGCTGAAATCTTTTTTTCTAAGATCAGAAATAAGGCAAGTGTATTTACTTTCACTGCTCCTATTCAACTACTGAAAGTCCTTGCCAGACCAATCAGTCAGGAAAAAGAAATAAAGGGCATCAAAACCGAAAAGGAAGTAGAAAATTTTTCTCTATGTGCAGATGACATGATTTTATATATAGAAAATGTAAAGACTCCATCAAAAAACTGTTAGATCTGATCAATGAATTCAGTAAAGTTCCAGGATACAAAATTAACATAGAAAAATCAGTAGCATTTCTATACACTAACAATGAATTAACTGAAAAAAGAAATAAAGAAAACGATCCCATTTACAAAAGCATCAAAAAAAAAAATACTCAGGAATAAACTTAACCAAGGCAGTGAAAGATTTCTACTCTGAAAAGTATAAGACATTGATGACAAACAGATGAAAATATATCCCACGTTCATGGATTGAAAGAACTAATATTGTTAAGATGTTCATACTACCAAAAGCCATCTACAGATTGAATGTAACATCTATCAAGATCCCAATGGCATATTTTGCAGAAGTATAAAAAACAATCCTAAAATTTATATGAAACTACAAAAGACCCCAAATAGCCAAAGCCATCCTGAGAAGAAAATACAAAGAGAGAAGCATCACGTTTCCTGATTTCAAGCTATACTATAAAACTATAGCAATCAAAATGTGTGATACAGGCATAAAAACAGACAGATAGATCTGCAGAATAGATTGAGAGCCCAGAAACAAACCCCAACATATATGATCAACTAATATTTGACAAGGGATCCAACAGTACTCAAAAGAGAAAAGAGAGTCTCTTAAAAAAATGATGCTGGGAAAATTAGATATTCACATATAATAGAAAGAAACTAGACCCCTATCTTACACCACTAACAAAAATTCACTCAAAATGGATTAAAGACTTAAATGTAAGACCTGGAACCATGAAACTTCTAGAAGAAAACAGAAAAGAAGTTCCTTGGCATGGGTCTTGACAACGATTTCTTGGGTATGACACCTAAAGCACCAGCCACACTATAGAAAATAAACAGGTGGGACTATACCAAACCAAAAAGCTTCTGCACAGCAAAATAAACAATCAACAAAGTGAAAAGACAACTTATGGAACGGGAAAAATATTTGCAAACCATGTATCTGATAAGGAGTTAACATCCAAAATTTAAAAACAACTCCTACCACTCAAAAGAAAAAAAGTCCATAAATGGGCAAAAGACCTGAATAGACATTTTCCCAAAGAAGACATATGAAAGGCCAACAGGTACAGGAAGTGATGATCAATTAGGGAAATGCAAATCAAACCACAGTGAGCTATCTCCTCATGCCTGTTAGAATGGTCATCATCAAGTAGCACGAAAAAGGATCCCTTCTGCGCTGTTGGTAGGAATGTAAATTGGGGCACCCAATATGGAAAAGTACGGAGGATCCTCCAAAAAATTAAGAATAGAACTACCATATGATCCAGCAATTCCACTTTGGGGAATGCATCCAAATGGAATGAAAATGCTAACCTCAAGAGATTTTTGTACTTCCATGCTCATAGCAGCATTATTTACAGTAGCCAAGACATAGAAATAACCTAAGTATTCATCAACAAATGAATGAATAAAGAAATCGATAAGATATATATAAATATATATAGATATATAAATATATATCTATATATATCTTAGATATATAAATATATATAGACATATATTTAGATATATACATCAGATATGTATTAGATATATATCTATATATATTTTATATATATTAGATATATATTTATATATATTAGATATATATTTATATATATCTAATGGAATGTTATTCAGCCATAAAAAATGAGGAAATCCTGCCATTTGTGACAACATGAGAGCATTATGCTACATGACATAAGTCAGACAGAGAAAGACAAATGCTACATGATCTCACTTATATGCAAAATCTAAAAACAAACTCCTAGGAAAAAAAGATCAGATCTGTGGTTAGCAGGAAAGGGGAAAGGTAGTCACAAGGGACAAACTTCCAATGACAAGATAAATATGTACTAAGGATGTCACGTACAGCATGATGACTACAGTTAACACTGTTCTAGGATTTATGTGAAAGTTGTTAAGGGAGTAAATCCCAAGAATCCTCATCACAAGGAATTTTTTTTCTCCTTCTCTTTTTATTGTGCCTATATGAGAAGCTAACTAAACTTACCGCGGTAATCATGTCACAAAATATATAATTCAAACCATCACGCTGTACTAGGTTTACACAGTGACATATGTCAATTATATCTCAATAAAATAAGCTAATTAATTAAAAAAACACAACACAAGATCTACCCTCTTAGCAAATGCTGAAGTATACAATACAGGCATTATGCTGTACAGGGGATGTCTAGAACCTACTCATCTTGCCTAACTGAAACTGCCTAGAATATTCTTACTCCCACACTCCACACCCACACCTTCTTTGCCTATTTAAATTCACCTTATTTTTAAAAAGTCTTAAACATCATTCCCTTAGGGAGGCTCTTCCCAACTCCCTAGACTAAGTTATAGCCCCTTGCTAGATTCTCCCATAGCATCCTCCCAGCCTGTCTTTTCATACTGATCACACTGGTAATTATTAAACGAACAGTTTTTCTGCCTGACCATAAATTTCATGGAAGTAGAAACCATGTCAATCACTGTGCTGCCCCCAGCGACATCCTGCTATTCAAAAGTGTTCCACTGAACTGTTGGCCACCGATAATATATGCATCTTAATTAAGGGCCAGTGCATTACACCATAAAGCCAACCCTATCCTCAGATGACCAGGAGCTTCCCCTTGAATTTTATCACAGATATACTCTAATTCTGCACAAGGAAGACATTCACATAGCCAGACGTGACCAATGCCAACAGGGAATGGAGAACCAAAGACTCATACAATCTAAGGAGTAGGAAAACGCAACAGAGCTGATGGTCTGGTCCCCCCATCAGGACCATTATCCGAATCACAACATTCACTAGATGTAGCAGACTTGAGCCCAAGAGTTCCAAATGGAAGACGAAAGTCACAAGAGGCTTCTGGACATCAGGGCTCTGGATGTCAAGGGTCTCAGACAGGGCAGGGGAATTTTGATGGTGAAGAGGGGTGCTGGATGATGAGTCCCAAATGGATGGAGGAGTGGCTGGGCTGGGGATCAGGGTACCATTCAGAGCTGTCTCACGTTCCTGCTTGAGCTAGGACATCCATCTTCTCCTGCCCTCAGACATTAGCACTCCTGGTCCTCAGACTTTCAGACTCAAACTGGGACTGTATGTATATTAGCACCCCCCTCACTGCCCCCGATTTTCAGGCCTTCAGGCTTGGACTGAATTAGACCACCAGCTTCACAGAAACAAGAGACAAGGTGGGGGAGAAAATCTATGAACAAGAGACCAGTGTGCGTGGGATATTCCATGTTCATTTGGGAGCCTGGCGCTTTGGCCACCCCAGACAGCCTATAATTGTTAAATGACCCCTTTGAAGGAGGCAACCCTTCACATCTGCTGTTGTTGTTACCCCAACTGGCTCGGGAACCAGGAGGGCCAGCGCCTGTGGGTAACCCTGCAGGTCTTCAGTGTCTTGAACTCAAGTAGCCTGGGTTGGGAAAGATGGCAGGCATGCCACCCTTGGGCCCACTTGGGTCATGAGAATAGCATCCAAATGCCTTAGGAGAATGGTGTGGCCTGGGGACACCATACACTATGCAAGCAACAGCTGTGGCAGCCAGATCAAACTCTGCTGTCTAAGCACATTATTGTCACTCTGAGCAAATTCAAATATCCACACCCATTGTCCATCACTCACCATGACGTGAGTCTGAATCTTAGCGGTCACTGTTGTGGGGCCTCTGGTGAAATCACCAAAGGGAAGGCCCTGGGGCTCGAGTGGGCCAGGTAAGAAGGTTATCACACCTGTGCCTCCCCATACCCTCTGGTTTACTGACCTGCACCATGAATCACTGGTCTCACCAGTATTTACCAAAATGTACACACACAGTCCTTGAGGTTCCCAATCAAGCAAAGATGTTTTCTGAGAGTCTGAGGATCTGATAACGGCTTTCTCTTGTCCTTCTTTAAGAATGGCTTCCCAACAGGATTCCATAGACTTGGGTGTCCCCCTTTTCTACAAGGCGGGGAGTACTCTGCCTTCAGAATACGATAGTGCCTTTTCTTCCCAGAGAAGTCTGATAGATTGGAGAAAGCTGAAGGCATCTGATTTTACACCACTTCAAAGTAATCTATCTGGTATGCTCTCCTTGGAGAGTTTTTTTTTCTCACTTCCCATTTAGACATGTTACAATAATATGCCTTGTTAATAGTTCCTGATTAATGTTACTCAGAACAAGATGAAACCTTTCATTTCTAATCTCATTTATTTTCTCCATCCTGAAAAGCTTTTTTCTTTTTTCTCCCCCCTTCCCTGTATCGATTGTTTTGGTCACAGGCAGGCTGCTTTTCACCCAAGCAACAGCCCTAGAGTCAACCCTGCTGGTGTGTTTCCCTGAACCACAGCAAGACTTTGCATTTTTATTCTTGTGATACATCTCTACTTGCTGAGGATGGAATTAAAAATAACAAAAAATGTCAAAGAACAGTTAGAAAGACTGCAAATGGACCTATTTCTTGGTGAAAAAAAATCATAAAGAAAGATAGTGTTCTCATATTAAAATTTCTACTTAAGCATAAGATTTTGTGTCATTTCTTTTTTTTTTTTAAGATTTTATTTACTTATTTGAGAGAGAGAGCAGAGCAAGAGAGAGAGAGAGCATGAGCGGGGTTGGGGGGGGCACAGGCAGAGGGAGGAGCGGGCTCCTCAATGAGCAGGGAACCCAACACAGGGCTTAATCCCAGGACCCCGGCATCATGCCCTGAGTTGAAGGCAGACGTTTAACTGACTGAGCCACCCAGGTGCCCCAATTTTGCATCATTTCTTATAGGTTAATTTGTGTAATTGTATTTGTGTATGCTATATGAAAATTATATATATGTATGTGTGTGTGTCTGTGTGTATTAAACAAAGTTCTGGGGTTTTTTTTCAAACAATAGGGATGGCTTTCTTAACAATGTATTTATTATTCATTTAATGTGTGTTCCGAGCGACATAAAACAGCACAACACGGAAAAGAAAGAATATAGTTTGTAAAACATCAATTACTTCACATAAAGGGAGCCCTGTCATCAGAAACCTTCCCGTCCCCTGGTCCAAACACCTCCCCATGAAGTTCACGACGATGTGGGTGCTGATGCTCAAGGGGGCCCAGGCTGTGTGGGCTGGGGGAGAGGCTTCATGGAAGGGGCCAGCCACACAGGATTCTCACTGCCCCCACCACCACCAAGCCTGGCGGAACCCCACACACAGACCTTTGCAAGGTCCAAGTCACTGCAAAGCAAATGTTTTTGCAAGCGTGGGTAGACCAACATCTTAGATAGCCTTAGCACTGAATTCTGCTGTCGCAGCCTGTGTTTTCCCCAGAACATAGTGGGCAATGGCAATCAAATCTGGGAGTCCCTCCTGTCCCCGTAACCCCTCCACCTGTGCCCCTGGCTCCAATGGGGCAGCGCTCCACCCATCATCTGGTTCTCCCCTCTGTGGGTGATGTCTTACTCTTCACGGGCTTCCTTCTAACAGCATATAGAGACCTCCAAAGCTCTCTGCTCTTAAAAAAATCAAAAACAAAAAGCTTAACTCTCTCAATGCAGGGTACCTGCAACAAGTTATCACAGATTTCCTAACATTTATTCATTCAGGCATGAATCTAATAGACACCTTTGGAGCCACGTGCCAAGCACAGTTCTACACGCTTGGGACACAAAGGGGAGCACATCAAAGATCCGGGCCCCATAAAGCTTGCAATCTAGTGAGGGCAAGGTCGAGAAAAATAATAGTCATAATAAATAAGTAAGTTCTATGGCATGCTAGAGGTCAGCAAGAACTTTAAAAAAAAGGGGGGGCAGCAGAACAGCACAAGGAGAAATGAGAGATGGGCGCAAGGTGGAGGTCTAAGGTACAGGCCAAGTTCAACATGCTGGGTCCAGATCTTCTTCTGTTAAATTCCAAACAGATGAATGATAAGTATATTCACTGTAATAACATATTCACAGGCTTTTTAATTGCGGGGCTTTACAAAGAAATCCTATGCAAATTCCATCGAGGAGAGAACCCAGCCGGACAGCAGAGGAAGAGCCTGCAGTCCTCGAAAGGGAGTGATTAGAGGAGGTAGGGAACGGCCTCACCATCCCCTTTCACTCATGCAGCCCAGATGGCCATTACGTCATGACGGCACGATGCCTTTCATTCCACAAAGGGGGATCAAGGATAGGTGAGGGGCTGATGGAAAGTATGGAGAAGTGAGGGGTACATGAGTGAGATGGGATGCAAAGAGCAGGCTTTGACTAGGGTGGGCAATCTGTACTGGGTGTCTGTCTGGTAGAACAAAAATGAGAACATGGCAGAGGGAGGCAAAAGAAATTCAATGAATATTAAACCTTACAATTGTGTCCTGAGTGGTTTCCAACAAGCCTGCTTCCCAGGGGCTCAGGTATGCAAAGGTTCAGGACAAAGGGCAGTGGACACAGAGGCCCCAGCTGGGGGTCTCCCCAGCACCCGCTCTTTGTGGTGTGGACGAAGAAGACATACCAGTTAAGTGGTTACTGTGTCCTCAAGGAACCCCGCCCCCCAACTCCAACTCCTGGCTGGGGTTCATTTATCTTAACTCTACAACAAAGTGGTTGGAATGCATCACTGTGGCCAACTTGCATTTTTTCTACACTGGAATTCATTTTTTCAAACAAAATCTTAAGCAGAACACAGGACAACTGACCCTTGAACAACACGGGGGCTTAGGGCGCTGACCACCTGCGTGCAGTCAAAAATCCATGTGTAACTCTTGACTTTCCAGAAGCTTAACTACTCCTAGCCCACTGGTGACCAGAAGCCTTACCGATACCATAAACAGACAATGAACACATATTTTATATGTTATGTGTGCTATGTTCTGTATTCTTACAATAAAGTAAGCTAGAGAAAAATTGAAGATCATAAGGCAGAGAAAATACATTTACAATATTGTACTGTATTTATCGAAAAAGTCTGCATATGAGTGAACCCGTGCAGTTCAAACCCATGTTAAGGGTCAACCATATAAAAGCTACCTAATGGTGATGATGATTTGGGCTGGGGGCCCAGCAAGAGGACCATTCTGCATCTTTGTCCTTCCCCTTCCCCATCCTCCTCCTTAGCATTTCTAAGGAAAGGAAAGGTCCCACAGGACATGGTCCTTCTCTCTTCTGGCCTCTTAACGATTCTCTGATGTACACGAAAGGTCAAAATGCATACAATGGAAATACTCACTAAGGAGATGACCTAATCTTAAGAACAAGTTAAGGAAAGAAGAAAAACTGGATGCCAGTGGGAACCAAATCCTCTGGCTCATGTCCACAGTGGGTCAGCAAAGCATGAAACATTGTTCAACCTTTGGAGAAGGGAAAGCTCAGGGTCCCCCCGCCTAAAGAGGGCAAAAAGCCACTGGCACATTCTCAAGAGTGGGGAGGGGTGACTGCTTCTGCCACTCACCAGCAAAAGAAGCTTTAAATACACATTAAGGATGATAAACATGAAAAAACCAGAAAGCGCGGATGCCATGAACAAACCTTGATTCCGAGTTCAATATTTTCTCCCCCATACACATCCATCCCGGGGTCAAGAAGACCGATTTCACCAAAGAACTTCCTGTTGACCACGAAGGAGCAGCCGATCATGGCTGGCGTCCTGCAGGAGAGAGAAAGGAGTTAGAGTCAGCTGACATATATATGATTCAGCCTTGAGGAAGAAGGGAATCCTGCCATTTGCAATACCCGTGGACCTTGAAGGTTTTGGGTTAAGTGAGATAAGGCAGAGAAAGACAAATACCGTATGTTCTCACTTATATGCGGCATCTAAAAAAGCTGAACTCATGGGAACAGAGTAGGATAGTGGTTACCGGGGGTTAGGGGCTGGGGGAATTGGGGAGATGCTGGTCAAAGGGTCTAAACTTGCAGTTCGAAGATGAATATGTTCTGGAGACCACGTATAGCATTGTGATTATTGTCAAGAATACTGTATCCCAGTTTTCAAAGTTGCTAAGAGACTAGATCTTAAAATGTTTTCACTACAAGGTGAAATAATTATGTGATGTGAAGGAGGTGTTAGCTAACGCTGTGGTGGTGATTGTACTGCCATATACAAATGTATCAAGTCAACAGGTTACACCCACTGTTGGATGTCAATTACATCTCAATAAAAAAAGAAAAAAAGAAGGAGCTAAAGCCACTAAGGTGACAACACCAGAAGCCCCTCTGCAGGCCATCACTGTCACAACAGGTGCTGGGTCTCACTCTGGTAAACCGAGAAACTTCCCTGAAATTCTCATTTTCCACATTCCTTCTCTCCAAGAAGCTCTGTTTTAGCTTCAGACAAATTAGAGTAGCGGCAACCTGGCTTCTACGTAGCTAACACAGGATGGTCTCACGTGACCCAAAGGGTCTGCAAACGTGGTGACAGTTCTCATGGCACGTCTGGCAGTCGCAGAGAAGCTCAGAGGTTAGGACCAAGAAGGCAGAAGACTCATCCAGGAGACCACTGGTGCCCGGGGAGAGACCGCCTGCCTCTGCCTGCCGGGGGCAGAGGGGGCCCAGCAGGAGAGACAGGAAGGCCAGTGAAACTCCCCTGGGGCCACCAGGAAGCTAAGCTGTTCATTAGGTGGAATATTCCTGAGCTGACTGGTAAACCACCATGTCAGATCCTTGTTTGCTCCTAACTTTGAGCTTGACTTTCACCTTAATGTCCAGCTTTCTGACTCCAGCACCTCTTGGTACCCATGCCGTAGGACAGTGGAGGGGCACACTAGGACAATAGGTGCTCAGCGTTGATCGGAGTCTTTGGAACGCTGGTGTTGCCACTGAGACACGCCCTTGTGTGATGTTGATGGAATGCTCTGGATCCCAGATAAGTCCCTACGGAGCATCACCGCGCAGAGAGGCAAGGTGCACAGAGGAGGGGCTCAAAGAAGACTGTTCCTCTGCCCTCTCATTGTGAGGCCCACCCACGTTTTCTCCAGAAATCCCATACCAATCACACCCCTGTACATGGGAGGTGGCGGTCTACAGGTGCCACGAGGGCCACACCAGAGAGAGGAGGCACTTCACTTGTTGATCCTCTCCTCCCAGCCCTGCGCTCCTCAGAGACAGGCAGCTGACCCCTAGCATGGAAAAGCGCTATGTGAGTCCATCAGCCCCCCACCCCGGCCTCGGTTAACTGAACCGGGAATGAGCACCAAACCCAAACTGAGTCCATCAAATCATGTTTTTCCTGAAACTCGGAGTCAGGAGGGTGCTGGAAGTGAGAACCACATGGTCTCCATCTGTGGGACTCAGGGCGCCATGTTGGGGCACCTGCACTGGCCCCCGTGTGCAGGTGCACGACTGTGCCGAGGAAAGAAGCAGATACATGGTGGCGGTGTGAGGCCTTGCTGAGGGACAGCCTGGTGACTCTGGCCTCCTATCAGCTGACAGGCCCGGCTCTGCCCTCTGCCCCTGGGGTCATGCAAGAGCCCCCCGGAGCCTTTATGTTCTATCTCCTTGATTCACACCGTGTGGAATAGGTTTCTGTTCTTCGCAACCAAGCAGTGATGAGAACACATGCCATCTCCTCCTACTTATGACCAGGGCGATGGGGGGGATGTGGGGATGTGTCATCACACAGCCAGAGAGTGAACTGCAGGGAGGAGCCATTCTGGGCGAGCTAAGTGCCGGGGTCCACCCAAGTGATAGAGAAATGCCAGCAACGGGAGGTGCGGTGTAGAGGAGGGGGGACCAGGAGGCAGTGCCAGGAACACCTCAGTTTTCTTGAGGGCAAATCCTGAGCACATCAGGAAACCCTAGTAAGCTGGAACCTTCTCCCCAAAGCCTATGCATCCAGAAATTTCCACCATTAACATACACAGTAATTAAGATGCTGCCCGAAGACGCTGTACTTTCTAGCCCCTCAAGGGCAAGCAAGGCTGGTGAAATCAGAAGGCACCGGCCCTCAACACACACCATCGCAGGGGTGGCTTCGGATCAAAGGAGGTCTCTTTGAGATTGACTCGGGGCCCCTCTGCACCAGCATCACCAGGATGGGTTTCAGAAAAGGCAGACTCCTGAGCACGGCCCAGAATCATGAAACCAGGTTTCCAGAGACGGGACTCAGGAGCTTGGCTCTGTAGCAGCAGACCCATCCCGTGGAGCCATCGGCTCCTCGATCGCTCAGTGCCAGAGGGCAGAGAAGTTACCCCCTAGCTTCTTGTTTATGCCCAAGAGCCAGTGCCTTGTTGGCTCAGGGCAGGCAGAGGCTGCCTGCTGGTGAACAAGCGAGTGACTATGACACAGCTGGGTGGCCGCCTGGTGGGGAAGGGCTCTGTGATGTCTCAGGGACACACTGGCTGAACTGGCTCGGAACCCAAGGACAGCAAGGAAGCGCACTGTAGCTGGGGCCTGGAACAGAGGAGGAGGGGGAGGAGGAGAGATGCAAGGAGGGGAGGGAGGAGGAGGAAGTGGTGGAGGGGTGAAGAGGACAGGAGAGGAGGGAGGGTGGGCTTTGAAGCGCCAACTTTCACTGTCAAGGAGGGTAGACAGGCTCCTTGTTCCTTCCAGATCCCTCTCGGATTGCCCTTTGNGAGGCTGGTGAAATCAGAAGGCACCGGCCCTCAACACACACCATCGCAGGGGTGGCTTTGGATCAAAGGAGGTCTCTTTGAGATTGGCTCGGGGCCCCTCTGCACCAGCATCACCAGGATGGGTTTCAGAAAAGGCAGACTCCTGAGCACGGCCCAGAATCATGAAACCAGGTTTCCAGAGACGGGACTCAGGAGCTTGGCTCTGTAGCAGCAGACCCATCCCGTGGAGCCATCGGCTCCTCGATCGCTCAGTGCCAGAGGGCAGAGAAGTTACCCCCTAGCTTCTTGTTTATGCCCAGGAGCCAGTGCCTTGTTGGCTCAGGGCAGGCAGAGGCTGCCTGCTGGTGAACAAGCGAGTGACTATGACACAGCTGGGTGGCCGCCTGGTGGGGAAGGGCTCTGTGATGTCTCAGGGACACACTGGCTGAACTGGCTCGGAACCCAAGGACAGCAAGGAAGCGCACTGTAGCTGGGGCCTGGAACAGAGGAGGAGGGGGAGGAGGAGAGATGCAAGGAGGGGAGGGAGGAGGAGGAAGTGGTGGAGGGGTGAAGAGGGCAGGAGAGGAGGGAGGGTGGGCTTTGAAGCACCAACTTTCACTGTCAAGGAGGGTAGACAGGCTCCTTGTTCCTTCCAGATCCCTCTCGGATTGCCCTTTGGGAAACATCTTCCCTGTCAAGCAGCGTGATATTTTAGTATAACTGGCTTTATCTGGATGATATTTCCCGCCTGCAGTGGCGAGGAGAGAAGAATTCACAGTAGGACTTGCCCTGGGTCCCCTCTCCGCTGGTCACAGCTCTGTTCAGCATATTCAACTCGGTTCCCTACCAGGAGCCCTAGGATTCCTCACCACGGAATGGAGAGGTCCCCAAGGGCCTCCTCATTGAAACCAAGCCGCAGCAGCTGGCTAGACTGGCACCGGGGCCCCGAGGAGGGGCAAAGCAGGCCCCGGTGGGTCTCCTGCGCAGGCTCTCAGAAGCTGAAGGTGAAGGGCGGGGGGCTGGTCCCAATGAAATGGAGACATGGGACAAACACGTGACCATTATTGTTGGTGGTGGCCTGTGAAAAGGTCCCCTAAAGGCCACGGGGAAAAACCTGCCACAGTGTCAAGAAGAGGGAACGCACTGTCCCATGTCCTGGCTCTCTAGTGAGGTGGCACGTGACAGGGACAGTGGAAAAGAGAGGCTGGCATCGGCCTGGAGATCAGCCCCCAGGAGGTGGCCTCCCAGCTGAGCCAAGACACCTGGGCCACAAGAGCAGGGGTCCACGGTGCCAGGCTCCCGGCAGGTGGCTCGCAACNGAGCAGGGGTCCACCGTGCCAGGCTCCCGGCAGGTGGCTCGCAACGAACCAGGGAACGTGGGGACTGAAGAATTAAAGCATGTGTCTGCACCCCCGCTGGGCCAGCCAGCAGTTCTGGGGAGGTCAGTGGCACAACTGCTCTGCATTCTGGAACCATCGACTGGACAGATAATAGAGCAGCTGGCTCTCTGCACAGGGAGGAACGGGTCTCCACCACCACACCGTCTCCCGGCCCTACCAGGGAGCTGCCGCCCCGGGGTGCAGGGTTGGCCAGACCCGTCCTTAGCCAAGCTTTGCCCCCACTTCCCCGCTGGTCTCCCCACCCCCTGCCCAGCCTCACCAGCCCCAGCCCCAGCCCCAGCTGACGGCACCCTGGGGCTGACAAGAGCCTGGAATGGGAGCCTACAGCCTCGTTCCTCAAACTCAACTGCGGTTACCATTAGTGCAAACATTTCAATTCAGAATTATTCAAAAAAGATAATCATATTAAGGGATCTGCCCAAGTCTAATAGCTCTATTACAGAGGAGAAGCACAGAAATTAAAAATAATCACTTTTATTGTTGCTGTTGTGCAGAATATATGCAACACACACAACAGTTCTGGCTGGGAGGGAGACGGAGGGAGAATTTCCACCACACGCAAAACCTTCTCCGTGTCCACATTTCCTCTTCTCCTAAGTGCCAGACGGCCCATTGGGGGTCTCGATAATTCCGTGCCCCCCCAACCCTTCAGTGGCTCCCTATTCTCTCCTCAGTTAAGGACAGGCTCTCCCTCAGCTTCCCTTTCTCATCAGTACCTTTCCAGCCGTTGACCCCACGGATTCCATGGCTTGGCTACTCTGAGCTATTCACCATTCAGAAAGCCTGTCCCAATTTCCGCCTGCCCCCCTTCCTCCGAAACATCTCCCCAGAGACCGCCTCCATCTCTGCAAATCCTACCCACCCTTCCAAAGACATTTCTTTCTGAAAAAAATTAATGTTTTCTGGTACAAAACACGAATAGTAACCGAAAGTAGTGTTCCCACACCAACCTGTACAGGC
>NC_048227.1:13537374-13564791 GCF_002007445.2 Ailuropoda melanoleuca | reverse complement strand
CAGGAGAGGAGGGAGGGTGGGCTTTGAAGCACCAACTTTCACTGTCAAGGAGGGTAGACAGGCTCCTTGTTCCTTCCAGATCCCTCTCGGATTGCCCTTTGGGAAACATCTTCCCTGTCAAGCAGCGTGATATTTTAGTATAACTGGCTTTATCTGGATGATATTTCCCGCCTGCAGTGGCGAGGAGAGAAGAATTCACAGTAGGACTTGCCCTGGGTCCCCTCTCCGCTGGTCACAGCTCTGTTCAGCATATTCAACTCGGTTCCCTACCAGGAGCCCTAGGATTCCTCACCACGGAATGGAGAGGTCCCCAAGGGCCTCCTCATTGAAACCAAGCCGCAGCAGCTGGCTAGACTGGCACCGGGGCCCCGAGGAGGGGCAAAGCAGGCCCCGGTGGGTCTCCTGCGCAGGCTCTCAGAAGCTGAAGGTGAAGGGCGGGGGGCTGGTCCCAATGAAATGGAGACACGGGACAAACACGTGACCATTATTGTTGGTGGTGGCCTGTGAAAAGGTCCCCTAAAGGCCACGGGGAAAAACCTGCCACAGTGTCAAGAAGAGGGAACGCACTGTCCCATGTCCTGGCTCTCTAGTGAGGTGGCACGTGACAGGGACAGTGGAAAAGAGAGGCTGGCATCGGCCTGGAGATCAGCCCCCAGGAGGTGGCCTCCCAGCTGAGCCAAGACACCTGGGCCACAAGAGCAGGGGTCCACCGTGCCAGGCTCCCGGCAGGTGGCTCGCAACGAACCAGGGAACGTGGGGACTGAAGAATTAAAGCATGTGTCTGCACCCCCGCTGGGCCAGCCAGCAGTTCTGGGGAGGTCAGTGGCACAACTGCTCTGCATTCTGGAACCATCGACTGGACAGATAATAGAGCAGCTGGCTCTCTGCACAGGGAGGAACGGGTCTCCACCACCACACCGTCTCCCGGCCCTACCAGGGAGCTGCCGCCCCGGGGTGCAGGGTTGGCCAGACCCGTCCTTAGCCAAGCTTTGCCCCCACTTCCCCGCTGGTCTCCCCACCCCCTGCCCAGCCTCACCAGCCCCAGCCCCAGCCCCAGCTGACGGCACCCTGGGGCTGACAAGAGCCTGGAATGGGAGCCTACAGCCTCGTTCCTCAAACTCAACTGCGGTTACCATTAGTGCAAACATTTCAATTCAGAATTATTCAAAAAAGATAATCATATTAAGGGATCTGCCCAAGTCTAATAGCTCTATTACAGAGGAGAAGCACAGAAATTAAAAATAATCACTTTTATTGTTGCTGTTGTGCAGAATATATGCAACACACACAACAGTTCTGGCTGGGAGGGAGACGGAGGGAGAATTTCCACCACACGCAAAACCTTCTCCGTGTCCACATTTCCTCTTCTCCTAAGTGCCAGACGGCCCATTGGGGGTCTCGATAATTCCGTGCCCCCCCAACCCTTCAGTGGCTCCCTATTTTCTCCTCAGTTAAGGACAGGCTCTCCCTCAGCTTCCCTTTCTCATCAGTACCTTTCCAGCCATTGACCCCACGGATTCCATGGCTTGGCTACTCTGAGCTATTCACCATTCAGAAAGCCTGTCCCAATTTCCGCCTGCCCCCCTTCCTCCGAAACATCTCCCCAGAGACCGCCTCCATCTCTGCAAATCCTACCCACCCTTCCAAAGACATTTCTTTCTGAAAAAAATTAATGTTTTCTGGTACAAAACACGAATAGTAACCGAAAGTAGTGTTCCCACACCAACCTGTACAGGCCTGTTCATAGCAACGTCATTCACAACAGTCAAAAGGTTGAAACAACCCAAACGTCCGCCAATGGACGAATGGATACACAAAACGCAGTATATCCACACAATGGGATATTACTCAGCCAAAAAGAGGAATAAAGTACTATATATACTGTAACACGGATGAACCTTAAAAACATTACGCTGAGTGACAAAAGCCAGACACAAAGAGTCACAGGTTATCCGATTCCGTGTACGTGAAATATCCATAACAGGCAAATCCACAGAGATAGAAAGCAGCTTAGTGGTTGTCCGGGACAATGGGGAGGGGGTAGTGGGGAGTGACTGCTTCATGGGTACAGGGTTTCCACTCAGGGTGATGAAAACGTTCTGGAAGGTAAAAGTAGTGATGGTTGCAGAACACTGTGAATGTGCTTAATGCCACCGAGTTGTACACGTAAGATGGTTAAAATGGTAAATTTTACATATATTTTTACCACAATAAAAAATATGGGGCTGATGATAACAATCCTCAAGCTTGCTTTGATTGTTATGTTACGTTATAAACATGAACCCAAAATTTCCAACTGCCACTAGAATAGAAGATGGGGGACTGGAGGGGCGCCTGGGTGGCTCAGTCAGTTAAGTGTCTGGCTTCAGCTCAGGTCATGATCTCGGGGTCCCGGAACTGAGTCGCAAGTCAGACTCCCTCTCCCTCCGCCCCTCCCCCCCTTCTCCCACTCTCTCTTGCTCTCGCTCACTCTCTCTCAAATAAATAAAATCTTTAAAAAAAAAAAGGTGGGAGACTGGAGGGGTGGTTCTATCTCCATTCTTACTGTCTGTTCATGGAGATGGATTTTCTAGCACTCTGGAGAAAAGGTCCTAAAATATTTAAAGTTTTAGCCCAAACACCATATTTTCTATCTGGGATAAATGGCTGTATCACGGTGAGCACCGTGGTCCTCACCGTGGAAACACATGGCCCCAGGGTTCAGGGAAAGCACACTAATCTAAATATCCCTCAGGGCAGTCATCTAACAATTGGTGACTCAGTTTCTTTATCTATAAACTGGGCATGAAGCTGCCCTGATGACCTAGCAGGACTGTGGGAAGGATCTGAGAAGATAATGAAAACGGAAGTGCTCTGTGCTCAATACACGTAAGTTACTACGGAGAAGCATAAAAGAACAGTAGAAGGATGAAGGACTGAGGGGGAGGGATTCAGGCAAAGGGGGCAGACGCTGGTGAGGAAGTGTCCTGGCAAATGATGTCACTCCAAGAAGCATTTCAGATCTAGAGTGAGACAGACAGAGGAGGTGGCCTGCATTCCAGGAGGAAAGGAAAATGAGAAAGTCCGGTAGGGCATGGCACAGAGGTGTGACGTCTGAGGTAAGTATTGGGGCAGATGTGGGAAAACACCCCAGGGAAGAGAGTGGGGCAGACTGGCCCCAACAGAAATGCCTGTCCAGCCTGCAACGTCCAGCCCATCCTGAGGTCATCTCTCACCTCCACAACTGAGTGCGAAGTCTATGCCTCAGCTTGGACAGTCCGAGAAAATGTGTGTGCAATCCTACTTCCATGGCTCCTAGCACCTTGAACCATCATGTGAGCGCAGACCTTCCAGCTGCGTGCCTTATCATCACTGTAGAGAAGGGGTCTGAGGAGAGATCATGTGTGTTCACTCATTCATTCATTTGTTCATCTGGTCAACAAGCATTATAAGGCCATGGAGGACACCTTTGTTAGGCTACGTCCCAAAGACTTGAGGAGATAAAGGCACATGTGATCCTGTCCTAGTGAGCAAACAAATACTATTTTTTGTTGTTGTTTCTTAGTAAAGATGTTTTCTGGTTGAAATCATGGCGCCCCTTGTTATTATTGGTAAGTAAGGCCATTGGAGTGGAAAGAGATGCTAGAAAATGGAGACTCTACTGGTCTGTGGTCTGTGGACTAGGTGGTGTGCTGTCTTCAGATAGACCACTGGGAGGGGTCTGTCCACTGCCCCTTGCTCTCCTGATTGTGAATGACTGGGTATGGGCATGTCACTGTGTGGCTGGCTGTCTTGGTCACCACAGAGGGCACTGGGGCTGCGGTGTCTCTTCCTTGCTTTGCCCTGCCTACCTCATGACCTCCTGCTGCTTTCACAGGTCCCCGCTGTCTCCTGTCCCCTGTCTCTGGTGGCCATGTCTCCAAATTCATGTGAGGCTGATGGCTCATGAGTCAGGGATCCAGGGCTCACCCTGTTTTTCTCTTTTCATGATTCCAGCTGGCCTGCGCCTCATTGGGACTCACTGCTTCCCTCTGTCCTCAAACTCATTTCCGTTGGTCCCAGCTCTGCCTCAGCTAATGTCCAGGCTTGTTTGCTGAGCACCTTCTTCTTCTTTTTTTTTGTTTTTTTTTAAGATTTACTTATTTATTTGAGAGAGTTAGAGAGAAAGAGTGTGTGGGGGAAGGGAGAGAGTAAGAGGGAGACAATCTCAAGTAGACTCCCCTCTGAGCATGGAGCCCGATATGGGGCTCAATCCCATGACCCCGAGATCATGACCTGAGCTAAACTCAAGAGCCAGACACCTAACTGACTGAGCCACCCAGGCGCCCTTGCTGAGCACCTTCTAATGCTTAGACCCCATTTGCAGGAAAAGTGTATAAAACTCTATGCCATCACTGGAGTTATCCTTGAAAGAATTTCTGCAAGTCCCGTTCTCAGGGCACAACCTGCACTGGGTATTTTGGTGATATTGTCAACTTCTTCAGCGTCAGGTAGCTTGTTTACTCAAAATGTATTTATTTCATTGCATTCGTTACGATAACGTATGCGTTGAGCGCTTTTACACCACTTCCGAATACACAGAAAGGGTGTCTCATGTGGAGGTCACCCTTCTCCAGCCATCCTCTGGCACAGATACTGATGTGCTAAAGGGCCCCAAAGACAGAGCAGGGATGGGAGAGGAGGACCTGGTGCATCGCCCAGGCCAATGACACCCCGTACCGAGAAAAAGGATGTATCCGGTGCCGCTTTAGGACAATTCATAGTTATCCCTAATCCTCAAAGCAGCTCTCCTTGGTAGATGGTAGTAGCCCCATTTTCCAGCTGAGGAATCTGAGGTCAGAGGTTAGATGAACTGGCCAACGGCAGACCCATGGACGCCAAGATGGTGGTGTCTGACTCCCACCCCCTCCCAGGTATCCTGCTGCCTTCCAAAGATCATCAAACCCAGGCAGCAGCTAAGAGCTCTCGCACTGGGTGGGATAAGTGGTCCCGCTTTGAAGATTTCTGGGAACTTGCAGCTGCTAAACACTAAAAATACAATTTGGGGGAAGGAGTTGGCTGGCTTGCATAGAATTCTCAACTGGCACAGTACAGTAATTTAATACTCAGAGTTCCATTTGCCTCTGCTATACATATAAATACCAAAAGGGTAAGTACCGCTGCCTTTTTAAAAATCAAACGCTGTATCCAGCACACAAATATCTCACAAGCAAATAGGGCCCAAAGGCCGGTGCTTCGTCTGTTAAACAGAGGTAGCACTTTCCCTTTTGTTGCCGAAGAGATCATTCGCGCTGAAACAACAACTTCTTCCAGATTGGGAATTGAACTGTCTGGCCAAGAAGAGTCTTTCCTTGTGGAGGATGAAGGAAATGCTCATCTCTCTGGAGTGTGATTTGTCACAGATGCAGAAAATGCCAGTGGGGATTGAAGTTGCCAGTCCCAAACGTGTTTCCTTGGCTGGCTGATTTTGCCTGGGCTTGTTTTATTGAAACAAAGACCATATCAAAATTCTCTAGAGTAAGATGTTCCCTACAAGTAATCTTCTCAGCATAACACTTTTGCTCTTTGCTAATCATATTTTCTGGAGGCTTTGGGAAACTGATTTGCAAATAATCCTTTGAAGACAATTTTTGTAAAAGCACAAAGTTTCTCAAGAAGTGGTAACACATTAAGCCATTATCAGCCATCAACGCCTCCTATGGATGTATATTTAAGTGTCTGGTTAGCTATCTCCTGAGATGAAACGGAGGGTGGGTAAATGTCTGGGGAAGAGAGAAAAGAGGAAAGGTCTAGAACAGGGATCAGCACACTCCACCCCCTGTTTTTGTCCAACCTGAGAGCTAAGAATGCTTTTTACAGATGAACATATTGATTTGAAGATGAGAACACCAGCGAATGTTACCCCCCCAACAAAAATGCCATCATCCTCATTAGTAGACATGAACTCCAAAAAACTGTCCTCATTATTATCACATTTTGGATTTCATCAATAAAACATTTGTGGAAATTGGTTTTTACTCTTGTTTATAGGTATCTACAAATAGCCTTGAATTTGCCTCTTGGATTGTAAAGCCTAAAATATTTATTATTTGGCCCTTTAGAGAAAAATTTTGCTGAACTCTGTTCTAGAACATGAGCCCTAGAGGGGAGTATAGACTTCATGTGGAGTAACATGGTACTGGGTAATGGGCAAAAGGTAACTTTTAAAAGGACAGATAAGAGGCTTGGGGAGAGAAAGACTTAAAAGATGGATGAGTGTCCTTCTCATTTGTAAAAGGGGAATAATAGGTCCCCTCCAGCCTCCAGGGCTGATGTGAGAACAAATCTGATGAAGTCTTCAGGGATGCACACTCGAAAGTGGCATCAGGCTAGCAACACACATTGCTCTATAAAGAAAGGGAAGGGACACAGATTATGCCATCCCAAAATATGCCTCTTTGGTATAAGAATTATCTTGAACTGCTTATTTTAAGAAATAGCAGACAGAGGAGAAGCTCTGAAAACCTACCCTTTGGAAAGAGAAATTTACATTTATAAGGGAAAATCTCCATTTGTAAGGGTGCCTCTCTCTCTGTACCTGGAAGAGAAGGATGATGGTAAGTCTCTAGAAACCCTCATCAATGAAGAAGGCATCCACTTAAACCACCATAACAAAACTTACCCTTCTTTACTGTGCTTTTCCTGGCCACCCCCCAGTGACAGCCCCCTTCTCCCCACCATTTTTGTTTTGTCTTTAGCTCAAGATTGTGTTTCCAGTGGTGGCTTGAGCCATTTGGGGGAGCTACTCAGTTTTCCTTGGTCTCTCCCATGTATACAACAAGTATACATGTTAATTAAACTTCTGTTTGCTTTTCTCCTATTAATCTTTTTATTACAGGGAGGAATCTCAGCCAAGAAACTAGAAAGGTAAAGAGAAAATTATTTTT
This sequence comes from Ailuropoda melanoleuca, assembly GCF_002007445.2. Taxonomy (NCBI): domain Eukaryota; kingdom Metazoa; phylum Chordata; class Mammalia; order Carnivora; family Ursidae; genus Ailuropoda; species Ailuropoda melanoleuca. The sequence continues at coordinate 13,557,886 of NC_048227.1, read as the reverse complement.
CCTCCCCTACCAAAGGAAGAGTACTGAGATGTGTGCATGGCAGAGAATCTTTGTGAGAAGTTCTGAATGATGTGGGAAACAAAGGCAGAAGAAAATTATTAAATTTCCTTACTACCTACAGCCCACTCACAAGTCCTTGAAACAGGCAGAGTGACATTCCTCTAGGGACTCAACTGCCTTGATGTTAATACTTTGCTAAGAGCAAAAGGCAATCCCAGCCTGAGCCACCGCTCCCCCCCCCCGCCCCCCCAGGATCCTGTAAGTCTACTTTAACATATAAAAATTCCTTGGAAACTTCCTTTATCTCCAACCCCCCCCCCAAGATACTTTTTGGCAATCATGCCCCAAGCATATGGCCCACCGATACACATCTGAAGGGTCTCATGACTCAGGTTTTAGTAGAAGGTAACAAATGACCTTTTCCCAACAACAGCAATCCCCCTCAAGGTCCTCGAAACCTTGCTTCCAAAATTCCTTAGATACTTACGCTATCCCTGACCCCCTCCCAACTTGAAAGTATATAATGGGCCACTCCTCATGACCCCGGTGCAGCTCTTTCTGCCCACGGGTCCTGTCCCCGTGCTTTAATAAACCACCACTTTGCACCAAAGACGTCTCAAGAATTCTTTCTTGGTCGTTGGCTCTGGACTGCACCCCACCTCACCTTACCGATATCCCACAACCTCATCATGAGGACATCCTATATAAATGCAGGAACCCTGAGATAAAGTACAATTAGAAGTAAGTACATGAGAATAAGCAGGCAGAGCGGAAGTGAGCAGGACAAGATGACACCGAAGGTGAGCTTAGTGCAGACAACGTATACTTAGTAAAGGTGTGCTGTAATGCAGCATAGGCGTTCTGGCAGTCACTGCAAACAGAGTTACTGGAATCATCTGCAGTGCCTTAAAGGTTTTTAAAAGAAGTACAGATACTTGGCCTCAAAGACCCGAAAGATATTTCTCCACCGAGTAGCTTGGTGAACCGTCTCCTTGAAACCTTGCTTCGGTGATACAACAAACTCCACAAATCCGTTTCCTAAAGCATTCCTCAGCATTGGCTCATAGCATTTCCCCAAGTATGGTAAGATGAGGACAACTGTTTGCAAGGCCACACTGAGGTCAGAGTAAGAACACAGCTTTTGGATGGCCTGGCTTATTTACGGGTTAGATGAGTAGTAAAGTAGTTATAAGAAAGTAGACAGATAAAACATGTATTTTGAAATACAGGACTATGCTTTTCTATTCTGGAGCCACTGTTTCATCCAGAGGCAGTCATAGCTTTGAGATGAGTAAAGACTGTCAGAACTAGGATGAAAAGAAGCAAAGAAGTGTTAATATTCAGTTGTGACTATAAAGCCAACTCTTGAAACTACTGAAATTGTCTTGAAGCCAGCATGTCAAGTGCATTAGCCATGCATGGAAGAAAAGTGTTTTCTAAATCTGAACCTCCTTTGAAATATCGGGCAAAGACAAGACGAGGTCACTACCTGGCCGTGGGTCTCAATGCTGGCTCACTCTGGGATCAACCTGGGGAGTTTTGACAAACTAGCTGTGCTTGGGATCTCTCCCAGACACTCGGATTCAATTGCTCTACACCCATATTCGATTCTAAAGTACAACCAGCACCTGGGTGGCTCATGTGGTTAATTTCAGCTCAGGTCATGTCTCTGGGTCATGAGATTGAGCCCCACATCAGGCTTCACACTTGGCTCAGAGTCTGCTTGAGATTCTCTCTCTCCCTCTGCCCCTCCCCCCACTAGCGCATATGCGTGTGCTCTCTTACATAAATAAATAAATAAAATCTTAAAAAAAACAAAAATAAAAGCAATAAAACCCCAGCAGATTCAGGAAAAGAACTTCGCCTCCCCCTCAAATGCCTACATTTACATTGGAAATGACAGCCTGTACCAGGATGAGAGCTATTCACAGAGATTCCTCTTTACCTAAAAAATTGTATCTGTATAATAGGGCAACCTTTGTTTTCCAAATATCTCCTCTTATCTTCCTGCTAATGGTCTTCCTCCCTTTGTATCCTCAGACCCCCCATGCCTCTCCTTAGCTCATATAAGCCTCATGTTGCCTAATGTCTTTAGAATTTCATGTCTGTGTGGGTTTCCCATAAGTATAAAACTAAATTTGATTTTCTCCTGTTAATGTCTCATGTTAATGTGATCCTTAGAGCAGCTGGAAGGATCTCGAAGGGCATAGAAAATTTCTTCCTCCCCAGTACTGCCTACCACTCTACAGGAGGGAGAATGTCTTGCAGAATACGCCCAGGCAGTGGGGCAGAGATGGCTGAGGGATGTTCACGCAGGCAGAAGACTTAGTATAGTGCTCCCAGTGCCCACAGCTAGCTCTTGGCTTACAGGAAATCCTGATGTTCCCTCATTTGCCAGGGGAGTGGTGGCAAAAGGCTAAACAGATTAGATCAAGGGAGTCAGGGGCCTGGAGGGCACAGAATGGGTGGATATTATGCCTGGAGTTCAGGACCAGGAAAAAGGACATCAGCAATGAACACACAGTGGGTAAAACTGGAGATGGCAGGTATGTGACACGTTACCATGGGCCAGGAAGGTTACAGAGGACAGCCTGAGCCCAGACACCTCTCCCCATCACCACTGTACAACGCCAGCTCCCACTTGTTCCTAGGAGCTCTTCAAGGAGGGGAAGCAGGAGAGGAAGATCCTTTGAGGAAAAAGAACAGCCCTTACAGAGAATAGCTTGTGTCATCATGATTTAACTGAGCAACTGACTTCAGAGAAATGGAGTTTTAAATTGAAAGAAACTGAATTCCCTTGAGATGACAAGATTAGTTTTCTTTCTCATCATCAGTGGAAATGGGGGCTAAAGATCAAGTTGAATTCAAATACAGAAAAACAAAGTCAACGTTTTCCACATCTGACTTGCAAGTACAATTTAAGACCTGCTACAGGTTTTGGAGTACTTAGAAGAATGAATGGACTCTAAGACACCAACAGAAAACAAGGAGGAGAAAAGAACAAAGGAGTCACATAAGAAAAACAACTTTTCTGGAAAGTAATTTGGCAAAATGTCTCATGAATCTTAACAGTGTACAAGTCTTAGACATGGAAATTCCATGCCCACGAATTTATCTTAGAGGATAATAATGATTTCTGCCTCTGAGAATGTTGGATTGTGTGATTTGGACAACTTTCCAGCTGAAAACAATGAAAGAAACTGGAATTAATTTTTTTTAAATCTTAATAAAACCATTAAAGATGAGAAAAATATAAACTATTGAGTTGAGATCTGGCTAAGATTGGAATAAAGGGAATCCCAGCACTAGGTTTGCTTCTGCCCAGAGCTATGTACCAGTGGGGAGTGGGGGGGCTGCATTTATGGCAACCTCAAAAGACCAGGAAGCTAAAAGTTAGACTTAGGGCCCACCATGACCAGCAACATGATAAAACACCTTCCATTTTTGGCTAGGAAAATGAAAGGCTGACCTAAGAGTAACAGTCTACTGGAAATTAACCTGTCCTTCCACAGGATACAAGTCCACTTCATTTCATTTGAGTAGCCCAGGGAACTTCAACTCTTAAATTTTGATTAAAGGGATCAGGGTTACTGGTACTCCCATGCTCCTGACAGAAGTAAACAAAAATTCTGCCTAGAGGCAGATAATATCATCCTAGGTTTCAAATTCTTTTAGTAAATAATTTTTCAAATATACTCTCCAACACATAATCAAAGATAATCAGAAGCATCAGAGTCAAGATGTCAAAAGACCCATAGAAAAAGAGACAACAGAAGGGTTTTAAGCAAGATTAAAAATTTCAGCGGGAAACTGGAACTATATAAAAAGTGAAACAGCAGGTTTTAAAAAAAGAAAAAAGAGAAAATCTAGAATTGAAAAGTTAAGTAACTAAAATTAAGAGCTCAATGGATAGTTTAATAGCAGATTAGACACATAGGCAGAGAGCATTATTAACGTGGAAGATAGATCAGAAGAAACTTTGAAGAACAAAGCCCAGAGAGACAAAAAGGTGAAAAATACATAAAAGAGGGTAGGTTATATAGAGAATACCATAAGGTCTGACATGGGTTTGAGAGATTCTGGGAGAGAAGAAAAAAGGGCAGAGGCAATATTTGAAGAGGTAATTGCAGAGAATGTCCCAGAATTGAAGAAAGACCTCAATGTACAGATTTAGAAGCTCAACAAATCTCAAGCGGAATACATAAAAAGAAATCCACACCTAGACACATCACAATGGGGAAAAAACAAAAAACCCCAGAGACATAATCTTATAAAAGCCGGATGGGGAAAGAAAAAGAAATAATCAAAGATTCTTAAAAGTTTTTGTGTAAGAAATTTAATCAAAACGTTATTTGTCATAGAGAAAAACTAACAACCCGAATTTCCACCAACTGAGATACAGTTAAATATATTCTGGCATATCCCCAAGATAAAATATATGGTGCTATTAAAATATCATTTAAAAAAATACTGAATGATGTAGGAAAAGTTTTATTTAAAAATATAATACCGGCAACCATTGTTCTCAATTTCGAACTGGTGCAGGACCCATTTGAGCTAGTACTTGTTTTGTATATATCACATTCTAATTCTTCTATTTTTAAGTATGTTTGATTTTATGCACTGAAAGACAGGTAAGAGATGGCTTTATATTCAAACATGGTATTAAGTGAGCGGGGTGAGTATATAGCTGAGAAAGCCACATATTCTTTTTCAGATGCTTCTGTGGAGAACCTACCAAGCTTTTTCTCTACACTTCTTTTTCTGTTTTCCCAGAAGACACATGAGACAGGATGTGTTTCTTTCTCCTCCAAAATTCTCCCAGGAGTTTGGCATTTCCCCATCCCCTCTTGGGCCTGGCATATAACAAGCTGAGATGACAGAAAAGGGCTTTTTTTCTAGCACAACTCAAGGAGAAAAAGAAATACTCTTTTACTATAATAAGATATATTAATTCTTATAACACATTATTATCAGATTTACATTAAGATCCTTTCTCATGGTCTTATAGATGCTTGGCCAAGAAACTTACGAAGGACAATCTCCTTCAATCACCTTCTCAACCCACACAGGTCTAAAAGCTTCTGGAATTCCACTCTGGAGTTAAATCAACAAAGGATTAGGTGCCCAGAAGGACTGACAAGTCTGGTCAAGAAGACTTGTAGTGCGGGAACACACGGGAATAACAGCAAGACATGAAACACGAACCGTACCATCCCTGCCCTCCTGGAAATAACGGCATGAAGACGGAATTAAACATGGAGGTCACATGGTTATGAGAGGCCAGAGGCTACTAAGGGATTTCACCCAGAACTCCCAGGAGCTCAAAAGCAAAGCCACTTCTCACACACCCTCACATTCACTCCCTGGCTCAGAGAAAGAAACTGCCAATGCTGTCAGTTACTTCCTTAGAAGGCTGATTAGTTGATAATTACAAGGAGAAGTAACATATGTCATTAAGCGATCCTCTACAGGAACGGGACTTTGGCTGCCTTTTTCTTAATGACTTCATTCCTTTCTAACAGTGTCTATTGTAAGGGAGAGGAGACAGGTCACTGAGTCTAAGCATAGGTAGACCAGTTGGCTCTTCCTCAGAACGTCCTCCAATGCCCTGAATGCTTTTTCTCCTTTGTTTCCAAGTGCAGAGACTTTCCAAAGGTCATGACCATGCTCAATTTCAAGGGATCCCCAATACCTGCCTGATGAATTCCAAACTTCTAGGCAATACTCATTCAAGGCTCACTAAGATCTGGCCCTTCCTTGAGCTTTCCAAATTTCTTTTCTAGAATCCCCTCCCTCTCTGAATCCTTTGCTCCTCACTCAAAGACCAAGTTTATTTGTGCTTCATCCCCTGTGTTTAGAGCGTCCCCTGCTATCTCCTATTCAATTCATTATATTTTATGGGGTTACCGTAGCCCAGCGGCCTCCACGAATCCTTTGACTAGCTCAGCTCAGTAGTGTTCAACCTCTGGAGAACCTGTTGTCTGTCACACTCCTTTGGCAAGTGTGTTCTTCTGCTTTTTATTGTCCTGTGTCTCCCCACCCCTTACCTCCAGGCCCCGGGGTGGGGAAATGGCCATATTGCTCTTTTCCCAGTCATGGGCATTCGGCAGTGGGAGAGCTGGGGCAGCACAAATCAGCAGCAGAGCATGCTTCTGCCTTCAATAGATATGACGACTGCACTGCCTCTCCACCATCCACACTCATCAAATTGGGTCCAAAAGAGCAGAATAATTCTGTCACTGGGAGATTTGAGAAGAGGCCAGGAGGGAATGAGCTACTGAGAACAGCTTTGACTCATGATGCATTGGGAGCAGCTGGGTGAGAGGAGGGAGCTTGGCAGAAGGAAGCCGAGGAGATCAGGCATGAGGCTGGCCTTTTGTACAGGGCTGGGTTATGCCTGGAAGCCCTGCCAGGTTCAGAGTTTGGAAGACAAAGCTCCAAATGTTTTCCAGCGAAGAGATCAGAAAATCCAAGTTAAGTCAGAGTCAAATCCAGACCCAAAGAGTCACAGAGTGCAAATCAGATCAAAGGCATGTTTACATAGGACTGACTGGGCAGCTGTGATTTCACCTGGTTTTTATCGCTCAGGGGTACATCTCCCCATGTGCCCAGTATGAGTAGGCTCTGATGCCTGGCTTGAGGGGCTGGGATTTCTGGGCCATTAAATTCACAGTTTTGCCACCAACCCCATCATAGTTCAGTTTTATTGAGCACTTGGTAAGTCCTAGGCACTGTTCTAAGCATTTCTATACATTATTTCACTTAAGCCTTTCACTTAATCCAATTTATGAGGAGGTACTATTAATATCCCCAACTGAAAGATGGCAAAACTGAGGCACAAAGGAGGTAAATCCTTTTCTCAGCAGCAGATCACCAGTAAGTATGTAGCCAAGACCTAAACCCAGGCTCTCCCAGACAAAGTCCATGGAGGTTTCTCTGCCCCCACCTTCTCCACCAGTATGTGTCACCTTTGGGTGGGTCCTCATGCTGGCCTCAGGGAGAATCACACTATTGGGAGTGGTCCACAGTACCTACATGGGTCTGGTCCTCCCTTGTCACATGCGATCCTTCAGGAAGATTCTTCCAGTTCTAGAATCCAGTACCTGTCTCCAGAGAATGTGTATCTTCCCAGCTCTGGTAGCCTCCATTCCTCCTGCTTCAGCTGGACCCACTGCCTCCTGTTCTTTCTCTGAGACACTAGCCCTGTTGAGAGTCACAGCCTGTGCCTTGAGTCTGTGCGGCCAAGGCCCTGAGGAGTGCAGGGTCCCTAATACGACTCTCGGGTTTGATCACTTACTAGGAAGATTCACAGGACTCAGTATAAGGTCTTACACATATACTATGATGGCTATGATTTATTACAGCAAAAGGACAGAAGGAAGTCAGCATAGGGAAGGGGCACAGAACACAGTTGGAGAAACCAAGCACAAGCTTTCAAGATCCTCTCCCATTGGAGTCAGATAGGATGTCCCCCAGCAAAGAGCTGAGACATGTGAAATGCTGTCTATCAGAAAGCTCATCAGAGACTCAGTACCCAGGGTTTTTATTGATTATGGGGGTACCTTCTGCCTAGCATGTACCAAAATTCCAGCCTCTCAGAAGGAAGGCAGGTGCACTGCATAAACCACATTGTACAATTTGGGTGAAGTGAGCCGCTCTCATCAGAAGTCCAAGATGCCAGCCAAGGGTCAACCTTGTCAGTGGGACTTTTAAAGAATAAATCTTTAAGCCTGATATGTTCACTGTTTTTTGCACATAATCCAAATAGACAATATACACTCCAACAGAGTCCCCTCTCCTTTCCATTTGTGCCAGATTCCACACTTCCAAACATGCCCATTTTATTAGAGTCTCATGTTAACCCTGTACAGGAGGCAGGCAGGAATCAGTCCCTTCACAGAGCAGCAGGTCAAGGCTGAGGGAATTCTTGATTCTAAGTCACCAAGAAAATGATGGGGAAAGTTGAACCCTAAAACCAGCCAGTCTCGGGGCGCCTGGGTGGCACAGCGGTTAAGCGTCTGCCTTCGGCTCAGGGCGTGATCCTGGCGTTGTGGGATCGAGCCCCACATCAGGCTCCTCCGCCATGAGCCTGCTTCTTCCTCTCCCACTCCCCCTGCTTCTGTTCCTTCTCTCTCTGGCTGTCTCTATCTCTGTCAAATAAATAAATAAAATCTTAAAAAAAAAAAAAACAGCCAGTCTCCTTCACCTTGACAAAGGAAGGCTGGCTGGCATGGCCATAGCACAGGGTGGAACCCAGAGAAGCCAAGTGCACAAAGGCATAAGAAAAGGCTGTTGTTGCTGATGTCATCTGGGGGTAGAGTGAGACAGGGATGTGTCTCCACCACTCAAGAAAACAAAAAGACAAGCAGAACTCCCGGTTTCCGTGAACTTCTGACTCTTCCACATTGCTCCCCATTAAACCAATTCACAGAATACCAGCACTAGCAGTGTCCTTAAGAAATCGCTGTGTACAACTCATTTCTTTATTTGAAAAATAGGGAAAACAATTAGCTTCAGCCCCTATTGCATATGGCTAATAACCTATTGTTTAGAAAAGACTCGAGAATGGGTAATGAAAGCCATTATGTGAGATAGCTTTTATTGTGCTTCGTTTATCGTTAGAAAATTGCCTTCATTATCAACGAAAACAGCGATGGTGCCTCCTTCCTCAGCTTGGGTTTCTCTCCTGCTGTAGGCTCAGGCCAGGGACCCCGTTCTAAGTCTGAGACAAGAATTCAAGAAAAAGAAAAAGACAGAAAATAAAACTCTCAGCTCTTCTATTGTTCAAGGGCAGGCAAAGTTACCCAAATGTGGACAAGTGGACCCATGAGAGGGTTTCTGAGGGAAGGATAATGGCCCGACCATGAGTAGGGAGAGTGCCCCATCCAGCAGTGCCACGGCTGATTCTTTCTAGGTTCGAGTTTCTTCACCCCTACAGTGCGGAGACGAAGGGGAAAAGCTACCATCGATGGACTGCTTCCTCTAGGGCAGGTGCGAGGCCATGACCTTGACATTTGCCTGTCATTCCATCTGATTCTCATAGCAATGCTTTTAGATGAGTAGTTATACCTACTTTTGAGAGTTGGGAACACTGAAGTTCGGAGAATGTGGGTGCTCGCTCTAATGCAGCAGAGAAGCTACCATCCTGGGTCTCCCTGACTCTCAACCCAGTGATTGTGTAGGCTGTCTGCACTCAGAAAATCTGCTCTAAGCACAAGTTACAGGGAGACCCAAGGAAACCTGCCTGTCTCCTCTTGAGCTCTGGGCATGAAAAAAGCATCCCCTGAAAATTCATAACTTGCCCCTAAGTGGGTGTGAGATTTTAATTTACGTTGGCTGCAGGGTCAGGAAACACCACACCTAGAGATTTACATGAAACACAGCCCCCAGGTGATGACACCCAGGAGGGATTGGCAAAGGCAGATGCGAAACCTCCCCATGTAGCACTGGGTGTCAACTACACTTCAATTAAAAAAACAAAACAAAGAACCTTCACTGGAGAGATCCACATTCAACCCAGAATCACATCTAAAATTACAAACATACGAGGAAACAATCCACCATAAGTGAGAGTCAGCAAATACAACAGAATTAGGACCCCCAAGAACTTGCGTTAACAGAACTATCAGAGACCACAAAATAAAAAGATGTTCAAAATGTTAAGAAACCTTAAAAATCGGGCTCAAAACCCTAAGTATGAGACCCTATGAAAAATAAACAAGCAGATGTGAAAAATAACAACACAAAACTTCTGGAAATGAAAACTATAGACTTTGAAATTTAAAACACAGCAGGCAAGTCAAATAATAAATTAGGCATAGCTGAAGAGCAAAATGGAGTGAGCAAAGGGATAGATGGATGAAATTGCCCTTAGTGCATATAAAGAGGTGGAAAATAGGCAAAAGAGATGAAGAGATATGAAAGTTGGATCCTGCCATGCAAACATTGGCCAGCAAGGTCTTCGAGCCTGGGCAATTTCTCCCTGTTGTGAAGAGTGGAAATTACTAAAGGTTTTATATTTGAATAAAGCTTTATAATTTATAAATAAAGCTTTCAAGGTTAATGCATATAATTCATCTGATCCACAAAGAATCCATGTAATGGAGATGCATGTATTTAATTACCCATCTTACAGATGGACAAATGGAGGCGCAGAGACATTTAAGGGACCTGCACAAGATCAAACAGCTCATTGATGATGACACTGAAAGTCAAAGGGAATCTTCCGAATCCAAGAGCCTTCCATTACTACTACATCCCCCCGTGATGAATATTTTTAGCAGAAGAGAGATGCTGTCTTGGCCTGTTTGGGCCGCTATAACAAAATACCTAAGATGGCTTACGAACAACAGAAATGTATTTGCTCACACTTCTGAAGGCTGGAAGTCTGAGATCAGAATGCATGGTGGGGTGAGGACCCTCTTCCGGGTTGCAAACTTCTTTGTAGCCTCACAAGGAGGAAGGAACAAAGGAGCTCTCTCAGACCTCTTTTACAAGGTCATTAACCTCAGCCATGAGGGCTCTGTCTTTATACTTAATCACCTCCCAAAGGCCCCACCTCCTAATACCATCACATTGGACATGAGGATTTCAGCGTATGAATTTGGGCTGATGGGCAGTGGGGTGTGGGGGACACACGGATTCAGACCATCACAGATGCCAATTGGGATGCTAATGGAGTAAACTTGGCAAAATTAACCGAGTCTCCACAGTGTTAACTCAAGGACAGCCCCAAGCTGGAGCCACGAAGCAACTTCCCTTCCTTGGCAGTGGGGAGAAAACCCTCTTCCTGCTTAGGCAGAAACACCTTACAGCTGCAGAGGATAAAAGACAGGACAGGCTGGGCTTGCACAAAAGGGGAACCGCTGGCTATACCCGGCTCTCCGAATGAACTCTTGCCACTCTGGACTTCATCATTTTTGGTGGGAGGGAGATAATGCATCATTCATCTCCTTCCTATGTTAAACTGGATGGGAATATGCTAGGGTCAATTTCACAGGCAGGGCACAAAAAATGAGCAACATTCCCAACCATGGGCTGAAACCATAACTCAACCATGGTCACTGAAACTCTTTGACCAAAGGACAAGGAAAAATGACATTCTTTTGGAGCGTGGGCTCTCTTTTTTTAAAAGGGCAAGCATTTTCTCCCCCTGGAGACAGTGAAACAAACTGCTCAGACATCTCGTTCTTGAAAAGCCCTCCCACCCCAAACGGGCTTGATTTCTCTATTCTGATAGCTCAAATTTATAAGTTATTGGGATTCAACACATCTGCCAGGTGGGATCTTAAATCTGATGAGGCTCTGGATTCATTAACCTTGGCAGAAGGAGCCTGGGTAAATCTGCTTGCAAAATACCTGCTGTATATTTTAATTCTCAAAAGGGCAAGGGAAGTAGAATGCAGATCTCTGTATCCTGCTCCAGCGACATCCTTGACAATCTCAATAACCTTCTCAAGATTATCATTATCTTTTATTAAAGAAGAGTGGCTTCTCCCAGAGACACAGCGCAATCAGCAGCAAAAGGAGGACTGTGGACTCCAGGCAAGCCTCATTCTTCACTTTTCTCTTAGGCATTTACGGCTTTCCACCTTACACTGTACTTATTCACCCACATGATCTCGTTCTCCGGCTCTAAAAATGTGCCCATGTTTGAGTCCCCTTGTGTATCATCAACAGCAATTAACACAATGTCTTTCATTTAGCAAGTACTCTATAAATTCTTGCTGGGTAGCAAATGAATGCATGGGCCTGGTTAGCACATTCTTTTCTTCAGTAACTCTTCGGCTTAAAGAAGTCTTCTCTGAAAAGGGCCTCCATGTGTATTCATAAGAGAGCAGCCATAATTCAGAAAGAACTGATGTGCAAGTCACCAAATGGTCTTATTGATAATTAGGTGGTCCTTCCCGGTCCTGTTTCGGATTTGCACTCAATCACATTGGGTTCTCAGGAAGAATTCATAGAAAGTCAGAGCTGCACCTCCTCTCTTCTCACATCATCAGGGGGTGGGTAAGAGTAAGCATAGGTCCACATTTACAGGTAGAAGGGGACTGTGAATGGGAACTGTGTGCGGCCAGGAGACCCACCTTGCCTTACCACCTGGTGGCGAGTGGCCACTGGTCCTTTGGCACAACTCTGTCCTGTGGCTTCAAGAATCCAGGGCAGGTGCGTGCAGAGTAGGGATTCTAAGCAGGAGAAGTGGACCTAATGATGAGGAAACTGACAGTAATTAGCCCTGGGTTAAGAAAGAAAATGGCCCATTGATGAACACTGTCTTGATGGGCAGTTCGAACTTCCTGTTCCAGTTTGTGAATTACTGTCATGCTCACACGATTAAACAGAACACTTCTACTTTGGGGAAACTGGCCTAGAAATATACCCAAGTAACAAAATATACATTTAAGGCTATTAACTACTGCATTTGTTGGAATACAGAAAAGACTAGAAATAACCAAGTGCCCATAAACAACAGGTCCTTATTAAAATGCTCCACAGGACAGACAGACTCCCATCTATGTGTACTGCTGTAAGCCCAGCCCCTAGAACTGGCACACAGTCGGTGCTCAATAAAAAGACTGAGGCAGAACTAAATTCCAGTGATCGATGTATCCTTGGTGAATTCAGTAGAAAAGCAAGTTGCAGATTAGTATGAATGAGGAACTCCCAGTTCGGCACCTTGTAAGTGCCATCAAAATATTTGTCAGAAAAAAGTCTGTTGAATGTACTGAATTTTGTAGATGACGTCATGTATGTTTATGAGCACATGCAGCCCCACACACCCCTACACATATATTGGTAAATATATAAAGCAAAGGGTCCAGAAGTCTATATACCAAACTGTTCAAAGGAAGGCAGTAAAATAAAGGCTTTCTGACTTATGTAATTCTCAATGGGTTGAATTTTTTACAACACGCATTTTTCTATTTTTATAATTCAAATGACATTTAAAAAAAACTCAGCCTCCGAGAAAACCTCCGAGAAAAAGGGCAGTCAATCGCCCTGGCTAGTCCCGCACTGCTTCCGACCACCCCTCCTAGTACAACATGAGGCGAGCAATGAAGGAGAAAGGAGTTTCACGGGCTCAGCTCCCGAGCACTTAGGAGCAAAGAAGAGTGTAGAGACCCTGTGCAAAATGAGGGTTAATCTGACAGTGGAGAAGCTATTCCCGCCATCGCATTGCCAAAGAAGGGAGGTTGATAAGGGCGATTGATCATTGTATCTCATCACTTCAAGGACTGGGAAGATCTTTCATTGGCACTGAACACACTCTCAAGTTTAAAGGCCTTTAAATCAATTTTATTAGGTTAATTGATGATCTCTTCTGTGCACTTGTGCTCTGCAATCTGCCATGTCTTGTCGGGTTGACTGGAGGGCTCAAAGTGGAGTTCTTAGTCTTTCTCATCCCTGCTGAAAACTGGAAGCAGAGGGGATGGAGTCACCCACACTGTGTCACTGGCTTTTGGGCTGAAGGTATGAGAGGCCCCTTCATCCTTCATGAAGGAGCACGAGGCTTCAAGTAGCATCGGTAAGCTCTGGTTTCCAGGGTGTCAACTGGGCTCATAAAAATGTGTGCAGAAGACACATCCAGGGTTTTCCCTTTTCTACTGAAATATCTTTAACCCTTTTAAATGTTCTAAGTTCAGAATTATCAACATTTATTCATGCAGCCGCTAAGCCCCGACTCTGTACCGTCACCGTGTCTACTGGTTTCCGAGGGCTGCCACGAGCTGGGAGGCTTATCTCAGTAATGCATGCTTGTAGGATTCTATAGGCCAGAATTCCAAAATCAAGACATAGGAAGGCTGCACCCCCTCTGAGGGCTCCAGGGGAGAATCTGCCTTTGCCCCTTCCGGCCTCCAGGGGCCCCAGGAGTACCTTGTCCTGTGGTTCCACAGCTCCAATCCTGGCCCTTTCCTCTGTGTTCTCCTCTTCTGTCTCTTTTAAGGACACCTGCCATCCAACCTAGGGCCCACCCAGGTAATCCAGGATGGTCTCATCTAGAAATCCCAAACCAATCAAATCTGCAAAGAACCCCCTGCCTTTCCACACAAGGTCACCATCACAGGTCCCAGGGGTCCTATCTTTTTTTTTGGGGGGGGGCTACCATTCAATCTATCACCCTGGTACCAGGCACTGAGGACACAAAGATACATAAGCCACAGTTCTCCCCATTGAAGAGTTCATAGTTTGTTACGTGTAATTAAATAGCTGGGATACAACGTAATCTGAAATATAAAAGGTGGATGGAAACCACCCTCCTACAGGTGAGAGACTGATGGAGGAGAAAGCTCTATAAAGGAGGAGAGGTAGGGCTGAGCCTTAAAGTACGAATACGTAATCACCAGGCAGAGATGCAGTGAAATGCAAATGGCCATCCCAGGCGGCAGAAAGATTCTGGACTCACGGAGGAAGGAGGGAGGTTTGAATGGGCATGGTGTGTTCAAGGCATGCAAAGTAAGCCAAGGAGACAGGAGCAGAGAGACTCCTTGTGTGGGTGCCTCAGAGGAGGAGGGACCCGAAGATGGGGCTGACCACGCGGGGCCAGGATGTGAAGGATCTTGTTCTTCCAAATTCACATCTTGCCAACCGCTTGCCACTACTCAACCCTTTAAGGGCAGACTGAAAATAACTTCAAGCTTCTCTGTATCTGTGCACTCCCCGTTATACAAGGAGCTCCTCGAGGCTGAAGGCCCGTCTTCTTTGCTCCCACGTCAGCAGTGACCAGTGTCCAGGACATGGCGGTGTCCAGGGCTTGGGTCTCTGAGCCAAGCTGCCTGGGAAAAGGGTGCGGCCCAGGTGTAGGAGCCTCCCCAAAGCAGAGAACTGGATGCAATCCGAAACCCGGATGAGCACGTCTACTAATGAAGGCTAGCCCTCCTCTGTTAGCTCCAGGAAAAGGAGTTCAGGGAGAAGGCAGTGACCAAAGTTGGATAAACAGTCTCCCTTGCTATGCACAGTCACTGATGCGTGCTCTTTCACCTTTGATAGCTGAATGCCCAAATAGACTGATTGTTAAGACAGTCAGTTGAGTCATAAAATGAGCTGTTAAACTGAAATCATTGATTTTTATTACTAAACAAGGCCTGATAATGGCCTGGCTAGGGCATAATATAGACACGGCTTCAGTATTATGGGACACAGTCAAAAATTCCAACTGCTGGAAATTAAATGCATTTATTCCTACAAATTAAATTGCCTCGGGGAAATCCGTCTCAGGTGCAGAAGTACTTAATGTTTACCAACTAATATTCCAATTGCTAAGTAACCCTGTTGGGTCTTGACACTTGGCCCAGAAATGACATCTGTCTTCCTAATAAGCCGGTAAAATGAAATCATGGCCACGTGACCAAGGGTTTCACGCCCACCACTCTTCCTAACACAGACGCTTGATGCAAACTCTAGAGACAAAGCCAGCGTGGCCATTCGCAGGCCATATGCTGGAAGGAAGGCCCACAGAGTGGGTGACTTATCGTTTGTACGATCACCTGTTCACAGCAGAGCCTCAGGGGCCCCAAACAGGATTTTTGTTCACTTCTACCCCATAGGTAAAAACACCCGGACAGACATTAAAGGAAGCGTCCTCGATTTCACTCAGCTGCCCTTCTATCCCATACAGATCTGACCTGGTGTTTTCACCTGTCAGGGCGGATGATCCTGGGCAGCCTTTCCGAACAGAGAGACAGCAGAAGAGTAGCACGAGCGGGATTCAGATGTCAGTTAGCATGTGGCTAGCGCCCCCTCGTGCCATCTTCTCATCAGGTGGCAAGATGGATGAAAACGTAGAAGACAATAAAAATTACTAATCATTCTGGAGCTTGGATTCAGGCAACCTACTGGCAGCATCTGGAAGAAATATCTACTAAGTACATGTCAGTAGAGCTGGATGGAGAACCACAACTGTGGCTTCCTCCTGAAATACCAATCTTGCCCTCTAGAAGGATGATAAGGAAACAGTGTGGCCCTTCCCCATCATCCTCCCGCTGGCCCAAAGGCTCAGAGATGGAGAGAAACAGACAACAGGGCACCCTGCCACCCACTATGTTGGGGAACAAGATATTGGGTTGCACCATTGTCCCTTAGGAGCCTTAAGCGCCCAGAAAACAGGCTGGAGATACCGCTGGAGGGAATATGATACACAGTATCACAAAAGTGTAATTCCCCCAAGGAGGGGGTAACACCAGGACTGTGAGTCTTAAATGAATGCAAAGAAATCCGAAACAAACAAGCAAGAGCAAATATACAGTGCCCGAGAAACCCCCAGGGACGGGGTAAAGAAACGATACCACCACAGCCCAGCAGAGATGCATGAATAAAACTTCCAGAATTACACCTGTGATCTGTGCACATCCCCTGTCCCACTGTAAGAAAGGAAAATGGGCTCTGACAGCCAACTCAAGCCTAAGGTAATCAATCACCTTGCCCAGCATTTCTCCTGAGGATGAGAGTCTGTGGAAAAACATTGCAATGCTAGGGGAAGAGGATATCTTGCTGAAGCCTCCAAGAAAGAGTAAAGCTCTGAAATTATTTGCTACGGAAACCAGAAATATAAAAAAAAAAAATTGTCATCATCCGCTGCAAGAGATAAGAATATACAGTCTCATGATCTTCCCTANTTGCTGAAGCCTCCAAGAAAGAGTAAAGCTCTGAAATTATTTGCTACGGAAACCAGAAATATAAAAAAAAAATTGTCATCATCCGCTGCAAGAGATAAGAATATACAGTCTCATGATCTTCCCTTATTTATTTTCTAAGACATTATACTTCATATTTATTTTATGGATTCTGGAAGAGAAGATGGACACGTTTTTGTTTCCCTCCAGCTTAATAAATTCATGAGCTAGTCACTTATATTACTAACTTGTGCTGGTCCCTGTCTTAATTCCTTAGCTTTGCTTCCATGTGAGGACTTGGAGGCCATGTGATGCAGAGAAGTTCCTTTATAAAATTCAGATTTTTTTATTGAGAACTATATTTCCAACTGCCTTGGTCTGAGTGTTGGGTAAAAGAGAAATTTGAGCATTGACGACTCTTCTCCCTGGCATGAGGTTATGGATGGAAATGGGGGTGCATGCCATGTCTAGGCCAGCTCCAAAGATAAGGAGCTTAGTACAATCTGGGCCAAGAGGGGGAGACACAGGAGCCAAAAGGAGGAGACACAGCGACCCTACTAAGGCAATGTGGTTTTTACTGGGAGAAGGACAGAAGCTTTAAACAGGTGTAGCAAGAGACAGCTTCTCTCCCGTGTATTTTTTCACTCCATTCTTTCTCTCCACTCGGGAGAAGCAAGCTTTGGAGAACTACAGACACGTAGTTGAGCTTGGAAGGTGGTGACATCATCAACAGAGTTAGGCACACGTAAGTTTAAGAGAAATGCTAATCGAAAAACTCTATGCAGGTGACTTGTCTATATCTCCCTGAGCGCCAAGCTCACCCTTCTAAACCCTGCCCTGGGATTCTGGGGCAGGAAGTCCCCAAATGACATTTTCCAGACCCCTTTGCCTGATTATATTCTGATTAGATTTCTGATTAGGTTCTGATTAAACTAGATTCTACAGATTATATGTGCCATCAAATTAGATTCTGCCAATGGGAGGCACTGGCAGGAGGCCTGAAGTCAGGAGAAGGAAACAGGATCCATGCCCTGTCTTCAGCCTGGGTCGACGTGTCTCAAGAAGTAAAGGAAGACAAAAGCTCCCAAACTCCTGTGAAACCCTGAGTTCCTGGCTTCACCTACACTGAGTGCCCAGGTGACACGAGCACTTCTCAGTGATACTCTCTGTTCGAAACTCCCAGCTTGGCTTCTGTGCTCCTCACCAGTCCCTGACCGACCCACTGCGTTTAGAAAATACCNCTTTAGAAAATACCCTAGAATTTTGTGAGGTTTAAATGAATTTGGATATGAAAAGGGCTTAGAGTGGTGTCTGGCAGTAGCAAACTCAAAAAGCCCGAGAGAGTAAAGTCACATACAAATAGTGGCTACTGGGGCACTGGGTGGCTCAGTCAGTTAGGTGTCTGACTCTTGATTTTTTAACTCAGGTCATGATCTCAGGGTCCTGGCATTGAGCCCTGTGTCAGGCTCCACACTCAGCGGGGAGTCTGCTTGAAGATTCTCTCTCTCTCCCTTTCCCTCGGCCACTACTCCCACTTGTGTGCACACATGCTCTCACTCTCTCAAATAACTCTTTAAATCAACAACAAAAACCAAACAGTGGCTATTGTTACTACTACCACCGCATCTGTCACTCCTGCCAACTCACTATCCAGCTCTGCACTATCCAATATGGTAGCCACTAGCCACATGTTAACTATTTAAATTTCAATATAAAGTAGTTAAAATCAAATGAAATGAAGAATTCAGTCACTCGAGTCTTCACNACATCTGTCACTCCTGCCAACTCACTATCCAGCTCTGCACTATCCAATATGGTAGCCACTAGCCACATGTAACTATTTAAATTTCAATATAAAGTAGTTAAAATCAAATGAAATGAAGAATTCAGTCACTCGAGTCTTCACCAGCTACGTCTGTAGGGCCTACTTGGCTCACGTGGCTGCCGTGTTGGATGGCACAGATACGGAGCATTTCCATCATGGCGGAAAGCTCTGTTGGACGATGCTGGTCTAGATTATTGCATGCCTAACAATCAACCAGAGAGCTGGTTAAAAATACAATTCCTGTGCTCCTACAAAAGATGCTGATTTAGAAGGTTTGTGCAATCAATGTTGATCGCAGTGCCCCTCAAGTGCTGCTGTGTTTCCAGAGCATACTTTAAGAGGAACTCAAGTAGGGAATGGGGTATTCTCCTAACATTCCTCCTAGAAAAGTCTTTAAGAAAAGTGTGTGTCTGTGTGTGTGTTAGTGTTACCTAGACAAATACAAATGTCATGAATTTACAATTAACCAGAATTCTAGAAATCAAAATTTTAGAGATGACCTCATCTCAAAACCAAACCTCAGTCAATGCAGGAACATATTAACTGTGCTGAGGGACAGCAGGGACCCAGGACTTGTCACCNTACCTAGACAAATACAAATGTCATGAATTTACAATTAACCGGAATTCTAGAAATCAAAATTTTAGAGATGACCTCATCTCAAAACCAAACCTCAGTCAATGCAGGAACATATTAACTGTGCTGAGGGACAGCAGGGACCCAGGACTTGTCACCTTCCCAGCAGAACTCTGTCATTAGATGACAGTTGACCAGGTAAGGAGGAGAAATAAATAGCCAAGCATCTTTGCCTGAGTCTCAAACTAATTAATCATTGTTCCTGTTCACCTTGCTAATCACAGAGCTCTTTGTTGAGTACCTGCTTCTCTGTTCATTATCACAATTAATCTTTATTTTTAAACAAAAGTTTGTTTACATTTTATAGGTAATTATAGTTCAAAAGCTTCCCATAGAAAAGCCCAAGCGTCGAACNCCACCTTCCCAGCAGAACTCTGTCATTAGATGACAGTTGACCAGGTAAGGAGGAGAAATAAATAGCCAAGCATCTTTGCCTGAGTCTCAAACTAATTAATCATTGTTCCTGTTCACCTTGCTAATCACAGAGCTCTTTGTTGAGTACCTGCTTCTCTGTTCATTATCACAATTAATCTTTATTTTTAAACAAAAGTTTGTTTACATTTTATAGGTAATTATAGTTCAAAAGCTTCCCATAGAAAAGCCCAAGCGTCGAAGTTAACACTTTTGTAACAACAAGTTCTTTTTTTTTTTAAAGATTTTATTTATTTATTCGACAGAGATAGAGACAGCCAGCGAGAGAGGGAACACAAGCAGGGGGAGNAATTATAGTTCAAAAGCTTCCCATAGAAAAGCCCAAGCGTCGAACTTAACACTTTTGTAACAAGGAGTTCTTGATTGCATAATTAGCTTTGCAAATACTAAGGTAAACATAACTAAAATTCACAGATTATTCATTCCCTCGCTGTGCTGTAACGCATGCACTCAACCTTCCCCTCTTACAGAGGACAGGCGCATCACATGCCTAATCCACTCCCGAGGGTATTATTCTATATACTGCTCTGCCCTGCCTTCATGCAGAAAACCAAGTAACAAATGCTTCTTGGAGCCCAGAGCTGGGTAAAGGTGTCCCTCATAATGTATGTATGCACACTCACCACCGCNAACGAGTTCTTGATTGCATAATTAGCTTTGCAAATACTAAGGTAAACATAACTAAAATTCACGGATTATTCATTCCCTCGCTGTGCTGTAACACATGCACTCAACCTTCCCCTCTTACAGAGGACAGGCGCATCACATGCTTAATCCACTCCCGAGGGTATTATTCTATATACTGCTCTGCCCTGCCTTCATGCAGAAAACCAAGTAACAAATGCTTCTTGGAGCCCAGAGCTGGGTAAAGGTGTCCCTCATAATGTATGTATGCACACTCACCACCGCCAAACAAGACCTCGGTATTCCAGCATTTCCTCTTCGTCCTGGTGACCAGTTGGCTATTTCAATCACAGACGCTTTGTATTTCTTTTTTTTTTTTTTT
>NC_048227.1:13528569-13537246 GCF_002007445.2 Ailuropoda melanoleuca | reverse complement strand
GGGGCTCGATCCCAGAACGCTGGGATCACGCCCTGAGCCGAAGGCAGATGCTTAATGACTGAGCCACCCAGGCGCCCCTGTATTTCTACTTTATATATAACTTTACATTTTATTTCACACTCAATGGGTTTTTTTTCCACATTTAATCTTATATCATGTGGTTTAGGTGTTCTATGTCTGTGCTTTTACTGTAAGTCTCCTCACATGTTTTCCATAAATAGGTGATTATAAATTCCCCCATCCAGCCACCCACCCAGCCAAATCATTCTTCCTTGCTGTGGGTGACAGCTACCATTTGGTAATTAAGTTCACCAGGATTTCTTCCTTTCTTTCTTTTTCTTTTTTTTGATTTTACTTATTTACTTGAGAGAGAGAGAACACAAGCAGGGAGAGGACCAGAAGAAGAGGGAGAAGTGTCCTGCCCCCCAAAGCGGGGCTCAATCCCAGGACCCCGGGATCATGACCTGAGCTGAAGGCACGTGTTTAACCGACTGAGCCACCCCCCTTCACTAGGATTTCTAATTCTCCCCTGAAGGTAATGGAATTATAAAGGGAAATAGATTATATTCATTGAACTAACTGTTTACCTTCTTCCTGCTCTGACCGTGCTTCCCTGGGAACTTCCCCACCTCACCGACCACTGGCTTGGTTGTGTCACTTGCTTGCACCAATGGCATGGGAATGGAGGTGACGCAGACCATGTTCAAACAAGATCTTCAAGGGCTCTTGTGCCACTTGGCTGTCATTGCTCCTGTCCTCTCTGTAAGAACAGCATGTGCCACATAGGTACTACCCACTGGTCAGGGTCCCCGAAATGAGAAGACACAGGACGGACATTCAGTCAACCCACAGCCTGGAGAAAGGTCACAAAGTTGCCTCAAACCCACAGAGGCCATGTGACATAAGCAGCAACGACCTCTTGTTGGTGAGGCCATTATGATTCGGAGGTCACCGGTTATGCCGCATAACACAGCATAAGCACGGTTCTTAATTTCACTGTTGCTCATGCAAAGGGCAAGACGGAGCACTGGCCACAACTGAGGGAGCACTCCCAGCTGGGATCAGCTCCCAAGACACCACACCTGATACGAGGTCAGAGACATATGTTGTTACACTTGCCTAAAACCTTCCCGCAAAAACAGAAGGGTGTGGAACAGAAAGAATTCCGAGACAATGAGGTGATACCAAAGACTGCAGCAGTGAAATCCCAGGGCCCCCAATAATCCCGTGCCCTAGACTGCAGGGAGAGTTTATGAATCATTTTCAGGCTCTCTGCCTATTTTATACGTCTCCTGCAAAGATGCCTTGGGTTTGGCACCCTGGCCTTGATTCCTTAGTCCCCTCAGATTGAAGGGAATTTTGGTAAAACCTTGGTTCAATAATCATATTTCAAAAGTGAAGAAAAGATGAATAAATAGGGAAGGGGGGAGGTGTGGCAGGGAATGTGTTTGCGCATTTGTGTGTGTGTGTGTGTGTGTGCGTGTGTGTGCGCGCTCGCGTGCGTGTACACATATGCAAGCACTCACACGTGCCTCCACACACGTAGGAGATTTAGGGAGAAAATAAAGGTCTCTTCTTATGAAATGCCAAGTTCCTTGTCTCGTGCTTTTTTTGCTGTAGACATTTTAAGATTTTGCTACATTTTTAAGATTTGCTACAGATGGCAAATATTTATTAACAAACCAACGATAAAATGAGCACAGCAAGAAAAGACAGTTAAAAGTTGACACAAGCCTTGAAGTCAAGAGTAAAGTGAGCCTTCAGTGTCAGCCTGGGGAGGACAGGATAATAATCAGGCCAGAAAAGAGGGGGGAAAAAGGATCTCTGTGCAGTTGCGACTTTGAAATCTGCAGCCAGAGAGCTCCTTTCAATTACATACCGGGAAACCTAATGGCGTTCTCAGGGGGCTGCTCACATAATCAGGGGTAAAACACTAGACTAGTTCTTCCCACTTAAACGGTGGTGGTACGTGATGATTTTGTCCTAATTTTTCTCTTCTATGGATTTGCATTGCCTAATGACCTATGCGATGGGTTTTTGTAGGATTTTTATATGTCGTGCTGAACTATCTTTAGACTTTCCTTCCCTTTTAATATCTTACTGAAGGGATGTTTCTGCATATGCTGAATTAACTTCATTCATTCAGTGTTTATGGGACATCCCCGTCAACAGTCATGATCGTCACAGCAACAATGGATGGAATGCCTTTTGTGCACCATACATTGTGCTAGGTACAGGATGCACACAAAAATAAGCAGGACCAGATTCTATCTTCAGATTCTAATGAAAGAATCTAATACGGCTCAGACACTGACAGAAGGGATAGAGATGTGAAATGTAATAGGTGATAAAGCAAAGAAAATGATCATTGTCATAAGTGAGGTGCGGATGAAGGGGCTGTGGAGAGATTACACCGAGTTTGGAGATGATAGAGGGCTTCATGGAGGAGGTGGCTGAGGCTGCTTCCCTGGGTGTCAGTGGACGAGGAGGGCAATTTAGCCACATGCGCATGTGCCAGTAAGGTCCCGGAAGCAGGGAAGTGTCTGGAAACGTTAAGAGCATGGTGTGGTTCCAGTTTGCAAAAGAATATATTTTGCATTTCAACATGAAAAGTCTTGCCTGGTCCTCTGAAGAGGTTCAGCCAGTTTGTGAGGAATTGGCTGCAGATTTGGGAAAAGATCTGAGCGTTTGAGAGAGAGAAGGAAATCGAAATAACCAAGGTCCTGTTTCTATTCCTGGCTCCGTGTGCAAGCAGCAGTCACATAAACTCCTTTTTGAGGAAAAAAAAAAACAAAACCCCAACATCCTAAGAGAAGCATCGAAATGAAGGAAAAGTGGGAATATTCTGGACTAAGAGAACTTGTGGCTGGCACTAAAATCATTTAAACAGGTAAGTCTAATCATTATTATGCAGGTGGTCACAAATGTAAACACGACTGTCAAATCTTATTCTTCAAAGTAAGTTAGCTAAAGTTAATAAGCTGATAATAATGTAGACCCCAGACCTCAGATTTTATTAAGAGAAAGAAGGAAAGGAGGGAGGGAAAGAGGGAGCAGGAAACTGAAACGAGTTAAACACCTTGTATTTAGAGAATTCGACCAACAGAGATTTCCTCTTGACTCTGATCATTTGAGAATTTCACAGGCTTCATAAGTTTCTAAAAACATAAATAAAAGTACTAGAATTAAAAGGGAAATGGGTATTCTCCAGATCACTGGAGAAGATGAAACTGAAGACCTGTATCGGAGGAAAAGATGGAAATCAAAGGCCAAGGAAGTGTGCAAAGAGGAGCAATAACCCAGGATACGAAGTAAGGGCGATGGTGTTATTTCTGACAATAATCACAGAGTTCAGAATGTAAAAACAAAACCCATCCACGTACTAATCGCAAGCAGCACGCTGAAAACAAAATGACCCAGAAAGTTTTAAAATGTGGGCAAGAGTAAGCAAAAAAAGCAAGGATGGTGGTATGGATGTCAGAAGGATGAAAGGTAATGCCTGCTCCCATCACATCAATCAGAGACCTGCACTGATAAGGCTCTCATCATTCTTCATAAGACTGAAACACAGAAGTTCTACTCTCAGGAACACAATGACTTCACTTTCTGGGACATCCTTCTCCAAGGGCACTCACCGAATGTTTTAGGAAATGCGTGTGGTACACTGTGACCATCTGTTCAGCCAGTTGGTGACTGAGGTCATGTGTGGATTTTGGGTATCGTCAGAGCTCCATGTGCTGAAAACAGCCTAGAGGTCGTGGGTGGAATTTATGGTCACATGGATTTGCTGGGCCCACCCCAGGAGTTTCCTAGTTGGTAGGTCTGGGGGAGGGGAGGAGCTGACAATCTGTATGTCTAGTAAGTTCCCAGGAGATTCTGGTGCTGCTGGTCCAGGGAGCAAGTTTCAGACCATCGGGTTAGAGGATATATTCCCCTATTCATCCAAACATCCCCAGTGAAGCAAGAAATGACCTCAGGTGAAACCAGATTCCACCAGGCCGGGGGACTGAGCTGTGTGACCACCACTCTGGCCTGAAGAACAGGGTTAGCATGTGCGGTCTGTCCACACCAGCAGAGACCCCCCGAAATCACCCGCATCACCTCAGAAAGGGTGTGAGGACTGTCAGGTATTACGCCAGGAACATATCAACCCTTGGGCTTCTGGCACTTTCTGCCTCCTGTCTCTGAGAGAAGACAAAGCCTAGATCAGGAGGCCGCACAGTGCTACGCAAAGCACACCGGACCGAATGTCCAAGGCCCCAAAATTATTCTCAGCCTCATCACTGACTACCTCAGTGACCCTGCCAAATCATTTAATGTCACTGGACTTTAGTTTCTTGGTTTGTTAGATGAGGCATCTGGACGAGAAGCTTTCAGGGGCCCTTATGGTCTAATGTTCTAAGACTCCTTCGAGAATCGAAACTTTAGGGGGAGAAAATCTCTGTGATTACGGGAGTCCTCATTCAACAGTTACACGTTTAATACACACCATCTGTGACAGCAGTGTCAGATGTGACATAAACACAACAACGACATCAGCTGGTAATCTGCATCCTTTCCTTGCAGTATGATTGAGGACATTCAACCTGCTACCACATGTATCAGGAAGAAACCACGTACCATGCAAGCCAGTGTAATGAGGCATGCTGGGCTCAGAGCCTGGACACGAGGAGCCCAAGAAGAACACAGGAGAGAAGGCCCAGAGCTGGGTTCAGCCACCGTGACCTCCCTGAACTGCCATCCTCACCTGCTGGGGGCACAGAAGCTGCCATGTTGGCACCAGGGTTCCAGAGATTTCCATGGAGAAGTTATGGGAAGCAGCAGTTAATACAAAGATGGGTTCCCAGGCGGGCCCTGGAAGTCTGTGACTCAAACGCTTGGGGAAGGGTCAGCAGGGGCTTGGGGAGGTTCTCTGGGCAGAAGAGCAAGCAGGGAGGAAGAAGGCAGCCTTTATATTGGGCGGACTCGGCTATTCTGGCTAGCTGGACACAGGTGTGCTAAGCCTGGCCATGGCCCAACCCACGAGCACACAAACGCACAAATACATAAACGCACACCAGCCCTAGAAGCTGCCTGCAGAAAGACAGAGCTGCCATCTGTCTGAGCACCCACAGTCACAGCTCTGCGGTGCTACAAAGGGGTGTGTGACATTTTGGAATCCCAGCACCCGTTACACAAGCACACACACACACACACACGGGCACACACACCCAGAGTCTTCAGTGGCTCCCCGTGGTCCTCGGGAATCTCCCACAGGCAGCTTTGGCTCTCAGCCCACACCTACCTGAAGGGGAGCACTGCACCACAGAGAGTGCCAGAAGATCGCACACCACTCGGCAAAACTCCATCCAAGCTCCCATGTGCTCTCTCCTAGTCTCTCTTACTTTTTTTTTTAATAATTAATTTATTTTTTTGAGAGAGAGACAGAGAGTGTGAGAGAGTGTGAGAGAGCAGAAGCAGGGGGAGCAGCAAAGGGAAAGGGAGAAGAGACTCTCCCCTGAGCAGGGAGCCCGATGTGGGACTCGATCCCAGAACCCTGGGATCATGGCCTAAGCCAAAGGCAGACGCTTAACCGAATGAGCCACCCAGGCACCCCTCCTCATCTCTCTTCTTAGAGTCCTTTTGCTGGGTCCCCACATCTCTGTCCCCATCCTCTCCCACCATGCTTGCTCAGACCTCCCGCTCCCATTACCTGTCCAAGCATTTTTCTGAGAATCCCATCAACTGAGATTAAGGTTCTGCCGTTTCCCTGTCTTCCCCCGCCCCCCATCTACTTCAAGTCTGCTACGGTAGCTGCCACCCACACCCCATCCTGCCTCCTACCTCCCTGCCCTTGCCCATGCCAGTCCCTCTGCCAGGATGCCCCTTCCCACCTGCTCTCGCCTGGAAACTCAGCACCGCTTTCTTCACGAAGAGTCTCTGGAGAGTCTGCATAAGATCGCAAGCCCCAATGCCAGGTCCCCCTGAGGGACACCGGGCAGAGACCGGCCATAGTCCTACCCCACTGGACAGAACTCTGTATCTAAGTATACGTCTCCCCCCTGGACTGTGAACTCTTTGAGGGCCAGAAATGAAACCCTACTGATTTCTCACAGTCTTATACAAAGCCCAGCACACAGCAAGTGCTCCATAGATGCTCACTGAACCAGTGAGTGCTGGGGCCTTCGGCCTGGAGAACAGGCCCCTCTCCACCACCCCCTGCACCCTGCATTTACACGGCCCTCAGGCAAATCTCCTTAGAATCACTGCTGAACCCACTTCTCCATTTGTCACACTCCCCGAGCCAACCGGACTGGTCCCTCCTGGCTTTATTTGTGCCGAAGCCAAGCCAACCTGATGCTAACTCTTTAACTTCCAACACAGAAATATCCCTCCACGATTCTCAACCATGACTTTGAAGAATCTTCATGATTTCCTGCAGAGAGAAAGAACAATGTCTTTCTCCTCTCCGTGCCCTCCAAGACATCTGGCAGAGGGCATGGCTATAAAATGAATGAGTGTGAAAGTAAATGAATGAATTGGCCAATGTTCACTGATTAAACCATTTACCTAATCCAAGCAAGGTACAGGGAAAAAGACAGGCCTGGTGACCATTTACTTGAGCACAGAGAATCTTCCAATTTCTTTCCAGGCAAAGGTTTTCATCTTGTCTGGCAGTGGGCTTTTAGAAATATGCGCTGTTCAAAACATCCATCTTGTCTCCCTCCACCCCAGGGGCCGCGTGAAAGTATTTCCAAATCATGTTTAGAGAAAGCTGCAAATTTGGGGAGCTGTACCGCCCTTCCGAAGCTTCCTGGTGACTCACCGAGTGAGGAGGCATTCTGGAAATAACAATCTCAAGTCATATTGATCTGAGGAGCACACGTTGGACTGTGTCTCTTAGGTGATTAATGGTATCCTGGCTAAATCTCACAGCATATCCAGGACTTTCAGAAACACTGCATTCAAAGCAGGGCAGGTTAAGATGCTTTTAGCAGATGGCAAACCAACCTGAGTTCCCCGAAGAAAGCAATTTCTGGGTTAGAACTTGGGTCCCAAAGGAAAGGACAAAGGAAAATGAGGACGTGAAGACCACATTATTGTCTTCTTCAGAAATGAGGGGAGACAGGAAACGTGCAAAATCCACAGAAGATAAGAAAGGGAATACAGAAAGTGGCAATTGCTGATAAGCGTCCTCGCACCTCGTGGCTATTTTTATAAACTAGATCAGCTCATACCATGCCCCTGCTTAAAGCCCTCTCAAGACTTCTCCTTGAACTAAGAATAAATACTAGCTGCTTGCCTGGGCAGAGAAGGTCTGCCTGATCTGGCCCTGGATGCCTTCTCTTCTCTCCCACTGGCTCTTGCCCACTGCTCATTCTCTCCTTCCCATGAGAGGCCAAGCATTCCCTCCCCCAAGATCGTTGATGAGCCGCTCCCTCAGAGATGAGAGCTCCTGGTCCCAACCCTTTCCCCACAGCTGGTTCTTCCTCTCCTCTCCTGGAGCAGTGCCCATGCCACACTCCCATCCCCCCTGTTCAATGTCTTACATAACCTGTATCACGGGCTTAGGTCTTCTGTTTTTATTTACTTGAGGACCAACTGGTTTCATGTCTCTCCCTACAGTAGTGTGTAAGTACCATGAAAGGAGGGGCCCTCTCCATACTGTTCACCAGTGAAATCCTTGAACCTAGAACAGCCCCTGACATGTAGCTGCAGTTAATAAATATTTTTTTATTACATGATTGATCTTTATTATCCTATATCTTTCTCAATGTCTTACACGTCTGAGGTCTAATCTAATAGGAAAAGGAACAACCGCAAAACTAAAAAGAGAATATAAACAAATGGATTGGCCGGAAGGAAGCTCCGAAGTTGTGTTATTCCTAAAAAAAATAAATAAATAAATAAAGCTGCCCATGAAAATCAACGAGGCGAGCCAAAGACCAGGGGAAACAGTGCTCCCGTCCTGAGGACTCTGACATCCCTCCATTACTGCCAGCAGCCTCCAGGGTGAGTTCAGACTCTGAAGGATGGTGACACAGACAGAATATAAATATTGGCCATGATGACATTCATCCCAGGTGACCCAGGAAGCCCCATGGACAGGCTGTGCACTCAGAGCTCAGAGCAACCAGGCATGAGGCTAAGAGGCCGTAGTTGCTTCCAGCTAGGACAAACCTGGCACCTGCATCCCCAAAGGACAAAAGCCATTCCCCCAGGCAGAAATCGGGTGGAAACAGGGACTCTGCTCTGGGCGACAGAGCGACAAGCAGAGGAGAAGGAAATGTGTGCCAACTGGAGCAGTGGGCCAGGGGGTGGGCTAACTAACCTTGGCTAACTCCAGTATGTCTCCCCTTCCCCAAGGAAGCCCACATGCCTGAGGAGCGTGAGATGTACCCTGCACCCTCTGCTCCCTAGGAGGCCCCGAGACCTGGAGCAAGCTACCCAGAAGGCAGGGAGGAAGATGAGGAAGGGCCGTTGCTCTAGCCCCGGGATGGCCAGCGGTAAAGGAAGGGGTTCTAGACTGGATCCTACGGCCCCGGAGAACACGTGCTGAGCTCAGCAGCTACGTCACTCCTCCGAGACACTGAAACCCAAGTCCTACGCCTTCTCTGCTGCTGATCACTGTAGACCCGGAGCAATTACGAAATACCTCAATTATCAAAATGAGCAGGGTAATAGCTCTCCTCTTCCC
>NC_048227.1:13517310-13527936 GCF_002007445.2 Ailuropoda melanoleuca | reverse complement strand
CCCCATCCAGCCACCCACCCAGCCAAATCATTCTTCCTTGCTGTGGGTGACAGCTACCATTTGGTAATTAAGTTCACCAGGATTTCTTCCTTTCTTTCTTTTTCTTTTTTTTGATTTTACTTATTTACTTGAGAGAGAGAGAACACAAGCAGGGAGAGGACCAGAAGAAGAGGGAGAAGTGTCCTGCCCCCCAAAGCGGGGCTCAATCCCAGGACCCCGGGATCATGACCTGAGCTGAAGGCACGTGTTTAACCGACTGAGCCACCCCCCTTCACTAGGATTTCTAATTCTCCCCTGAAGGTAATGGAATTATAAAGGGAAGTAGATTATATTCATTGAACTAACTGTTTACCTTCTTCCTGCTCTGACCATGCTTCCCTGGGAGCTTCCCCACCTCACCGACCACTGGCTTGGTTGTGTCACTTGCTTGCACCAATGGCATGGGAATGGAGGTGACGCAGACCATGTTCAAACAAGATCTTCAAGGGCTCTTGTGCCACTTGGCTGTCATTGCTCCTGTCCCCTCTGTAAGAACAGCATGTGCCACATAGGTACTACCCACTGGTCAGGGTCCCCGAAATGAGAAGACACAGGACGGACATTCAGTCAACCCACAGCCTGGAGAAAGGTCGCAAAGTTGCCTCAAACCCGCAGAGGCCATGTGACATAAGCAGCAACGACCTCTTGTTGGTGAGGCCATTATGATTCGGAGGTCACCGGTTATGCCGCATAACACAGCATAAGCACGGTTCTTAATTTCACTGTTGCTCATGCAAAGGGCAAGACGGAGCACTGGCCACAACTGAGGGAGCACTCCCAGCTGGGATCAGCTCCCAAGACACCACACCTGATACGAGGTCAGAGACATATGTTGTTACACTTGCCTAAAACCTTCCCGCAAAAACAGAAGGGTGTGGAACAGAAAGAATTCCGAGACAATGAGGTGATACCAAAGACTGCAGCAGTGAAATCCCAGGGCCCCCAATAATCCCGTGCCCTAGACTGCAGGGAGAGTTTATGAATCATTTTCAGGCTCTCTGCCTATTTTATACGTCTCCTGCAAAGATGCCTTGGGTTTGGCACCCTGGCCTTGATTCCTTAGTCCCCTCAGATTGAAGGGAATTTTGGTAAAACCTTGGTTCAATAATCATATTTCAAAAGTGAAGAAAAGATGAATAAATAGGGAAGGGGGGAGGTGTGGCAGGGAATGTGTTTGCGCATTTGTGTGTGTGTGTGTGTGCGTGCGTGTGTGTGCGCGCTCGCGTGCGTGTACACATATGCAAGCACTCACACGTGCCTCCACACACGTAGGAGATTTAGGGAGAAAATAAAGGTCTCTTCTTATGAAATGCCAAGTTCCTTGTCTCCTGCTTTTTTTGCTGTAGACATTTTAAGATTTTGCTACATTTTTAAGATTCGCTACAGATGGCAAATATTTATTAACAAACCAACGATAAAATGAGCACAGCAAGAAAAGACAGTTAAAAGTTGACACAAGCCTTGAAGTCAAGAGTAAAGTGAGCCTTCAGTGTCAGCCTGGGGAGGACAGGATAATAATCAGGCCAGAAAAGAGGGGGGAAAAAGGATCTCTGTGCAGTTGCGACTTTGAAATCTGCAGCCAGAGAGCTCCTTTCAATTACATACCGGGAAACCTAATGGCGTTCTCAGGGGGCTGCTCACATAATCAGGGGTAAAACACTAGACTAGTTCTTCCCACTTAAGCGGTGGTGGTACGTGATGATTTTGTCCTAATTTTTCTCTTCTATGGATTTGCATTGCCTAATGACCTATGCGATGGGTTTTTGTAGGATTTTTATATGTCGTGCTGAACTATCTTTAGACTTTCCTTCCCTTTTAATATCTTACTGAAGGGATGTTTCTGCATATGCTGAATTAACTTCATTCATTCAGTGTTTATGGGACATCCCCGTCAACAGTCATGATCGTCACAGCAACAATGGATGGAATGCCTTTTGTGCACCATACATTGTGCTAGGTACAGGATGCACACAAAAATAAGCAGGACCAGATTCTATCTTCAGATTCTAATGAAAGAATCTAATACGGCTCAGACACTGACAGAAGGGATAGAGATGTGAAATGTAATAGGTGATAAAGCAAAGAAAATGATCATTGTCATAAGTGAGGTGCGGATGAAGGGGCTGTGGAGAGATTACACCGAGTTTGGAGATGATAGAGGGCTTCATGGAGGAGGTGGCTGAGGCTGCTTCCCTGGGTGTCAGTGGACGAGGAGGGCAATTTAGCCACATGCGCATGTGCCAGTAAGGTCCCGGAAGCAGGGAAGTGTCTGGAAACGTTAAGAGCATGGTGTGGTTCCAGTTTGCAAAAGAATATATTTTGCATTTCAACATGAAAAGTCTTGCCTGGTCCTCTGAAGAGGTTCAGCCAGTTTGTGAGGAATTGGCTGCAGATTTGGGAAAAGATCTGAGCGTTTGAGAGAGAGAAGGAAATCGAAATAACCAAGGTCCTGTTTCTATTCCTGGCTCCGTGTGCAAGCAGCAGTCACATAAACTCCTTTTTGAGGAAAAAAAAAAACAAAACCCCAACATCCTAAGAGAAGCATCGAAATGAAGGAAAAGTGGGAATATTCTGGACTAAGAGAACTTGTGGCTGGCACTAAAATCATTTAAACAGGTAAGTCTAATCATTATTATGCAGGTGGTCACAAATGTAAACACGACTGTCAAATCTTATTCTTCAAAGTAAGTTAGCTAAAGTTAATAAGCTGATAATAATGTAGACCCCAGACCTCAGATTTTACTAAGAGAAAGAAGGAAAGGAGGGAGGGAAAGAGGGAGCAGGAAACTGAAACGAGTTAAACACCTTGTATTTAGAGAATTCGACCAACAGAGATTTCCTCTTGACTCTGATCATTTGAGAATTTCACAGGCTTCATAAGTTTCTAAAAACATAAATAAAAGTACTAGAATTAAAAGGGAAATGGGTATTCTCCAGATCACTGGAGAAGATGAAACTGAAGACCTGTATCGGAGGAAAAGATGGAAATCAAAGGCCAAGGAAGTGTGCAAAGAGGAGCAATAACCCAGGATACGAAGTAAGGGCGATGGTGTTATTTCTGACAATAATCACAGAGTTCAGAATGTAAAAACAAAACCCATCCACGTACTAATCGCAAGCAGCACGCTGAAAACAAAATGACCCAGAAAGTTTTAAAATGTGGGCAAGAGTAAGCAAAAAAAGCAAGGATGGTGGTATGGATGTCAGAAGGATGAAAGGTAATGCCTGCTCCCATCACATCAATCAGAGACCTGCACTGATAAGACTCTCATCATTCTTCATAAGACTGAAACACAGAAGTTCTACTCTCAGGAACACAATGACTTCACTTTCTGGGACATCCTTCTCCAAGGGCACTCACCGAATGTTTTAGGAAATGCGTGTGGTACACTGTGACCATCTGTTCAGCCAGTTGGTGACTGAGGTCATGTGTGGATTTTGGGTATCGTCAGAGCTCCATGTGCTGAAAACAGCCTAGAGGTCGTGGGTGGAATTTATGGTCACATGGATTTGCTGGGCCCACCCCAGGAGTTTCCTAGTTGGTAGGTCTGGGGGAGGGGAGGAGCTGACAATCTGTATGTCTAGTAAGTTCCCAGGAGATTCTGGTGCTGCTGGTCCAGGGAGCAAGTTTCAGACCATCGGGTTAGAGGATATATTCCCCTATTCATCCAAACATCCCCAGTGAAGCAAGAAATGACCTCAGGTGAAACCAGATTCCACCAGGCCGGGGGACTGAGCTGTGTGACCACCACTCTGGCCTGAAGAACAGGGTTAGCATGTGCGGTCTGTCCACACCAGCAGAGACCCCCCGAAATCACCCGCATCACCTCAGAAAGGGTGTGAGGACTGTCAGGTATTACGCCAGGAACATATCAACCCTTGGGCTTCTGGCACTTTCTGCCTCCTGTCTCTGAGAGAAGACAAAGCCTAGATCAGGAGGCCGCACAGTGCTACGCAAAGCACACCGGACCGAATGTCCAAGGCCCCAAAATTATTCTCAGCCTCATCACTGACTACCTCAGTGACCCTGCCAAATCATTTAATGTCACTGGACTTTAGTTTCTTGGTTTGTTAGATGAGGCATCTGGACGAGAAGCTTTCAGGGGCCCTTATGGTCTAATGTTCTAAGACTCCTTCGAGAATCGAAACTTTAGGGGGAGAAAATCTCTGTGATTACGGGAGTCCTCATTCAACAGTTACACGTTTAATACACACCATCTGTGACAGCAGTGTCAGATGTGACATAAACACAACAACGACATCAGCTGGTAATCTGCATCCTTTCCTTGCAGTATGATTGAGGACATTCAACCTGCTACCACATGTATCAGGAAGAAACCACGTACCATGCAAGCCAGTGTAATGAGGCATGCTGGGCTCAGAGCCTGGACACGAGGAGCCCAAGAAGAACACAGGAGAGAAGGCCCAGAGCTGGGTTCAGCCACCGTGACCTCCCTGAACTGCCATCCTCACCTGCTGGGGGCACAGAAGCTGCCATGTTGGCACNTGCATCCTTTCCTTGCAGTATGATTGAGGACATTCAACCTGCTACCACATGTATCAGGAAGAAACCACGTACTACGCAAGCCAGTGTAATGAGGCATGCTGGGCTCAGAGCCTGGACACGAGGAGCCCAAGAAGAACACAGGAGAGAAGGCCCAGAGCTGGGTTCAGCCACCGTGACCTCCCTGAACTGCCATCCTCACCTGCTGGGGGCACAGAAGCTGCCATGTTGGCACCAGGGTTCCAGAGATTTCCATGGAGAAGTTATGGGAAGCAGCAGTTAATACAAAGATGGGTTCCCAGGCGGGCCCTGGAAGTCTGTGACTCAAACGCTTGGGGAAGGGTCAGCAGGGGCTTGGGGAGGTTCTCTGGGCAGAAGAGCAAGCAGGGAGGAAGAAGGCAGCCTTTATATTGGGCGGACTCGGCTATTCTGGCTAGCTGGACACAGGTGTGCTAAGCCTGGCCATGGCCCAACCCACGAGCACACAAACGCACAAATACATAAACGCACACCAGCCCTAGAAGCTGCCTGCAGAAAGACAGAGCTGCCATCTGTCTGAGCACCCACAGTCACAGCTCTGCGGTGCTACAAAGGGGTGTGTGACATTTTGGAATCCCAGCACCCGTTACACAAGCACACACACACACACACACGGGCACACACACCCAGAGTCTTCAGTGGCTCCCCGTGGTCCTCGGGAATCTCCCACAGGCAGCTTTGGCTCTCAGCCCACACCTACCTGAAGGGGAGCACTGCACCACAGAGAGTGCCAGAAGATCGCACACCACTCGGCAAAACTCCATCCAAGCTCCCATGTGCTCTCTCCTAGTCTCTCTTACTTTTTTTTTTAATAATTAATTTATTTTTTTGAGAGAGAGACAGAGAGTGTGAGAGAGTGTGAGAGAGCAGAAGCAGGGGGAGCAGCAAAGGGAAAGGGAGAAGAGACTCTCCCCTGAGCAGGGAGCCCGATGTGGGACTCGATCCCAGAACCCTGGGATCATGGCCTAAGCCAAAGGCAGACGCTTAACCGAATGAGCCACCCAGGCACCCCTCCTCATCTCTCTTCTTAGAGTCCTTTTGCTGGGTCCCCACATCTCTGTCTCCANGAGTGCCAGAAGATCGCACACCACTCGGCAAAACTCCATCCAAGCTCCCATGTGCTCTCTCCTAGTCTCTCTTACTTTTTTTTTTAATAATTAATTTATTTTTTTGAGAGAGAGACAGAGAGTGTGAGAGAGTGTGAGAGAGCAGAAGCAGGGGGAGCAGCAAAGGGAAAGGGAGAAGAGACTCTCCCCTGAGCAGGGAGCCCGATGTGGGACTCGATCCCAGAACCCTGGGATCATGGCCTAAGCCAAAGGCAGACGCTTAACCGAATGAGCCACCCAGGCACCCCTCCTCATCTCTCTTCTTAGAGTCCTTTTGCTGGGTCCCCACATCTCTGTCCCCATCCTCTCCCACCATGCTTGCTCAGACCTCCCGCTCCCATTACCTGTCCAAGCATTTTTCTGAGAATCCCATCAACTGAGATTAAGGTTCTGCCGTTTCCCTGTCTTCCCCCGCCCCCCATCTACTTCAAGTCTGCTACGGTAGCTGCCACCCACACCCCATCCTGCCTCCTACCTCCCTGCCCTTGCCCATGCCGGTCCCTCTGCCAGGATGCCCCTTCCCACCTGCTCTCGCCTGGAAACTCAGCACCGCTTTCTTCACGAAGAGTCTCTGGAGAGTCTGCATAAGATCGCAAGCCCCAATGCCAGGTCCCCCTGAGGGACACCGGGCAGAGACCGGCCATAGTCCTACCCCACTGGACAGAACTCTGTATCTAAGTATACGTCTCCCCCCTGGACTGTGAACTCTTTGAGGGCCAGAAATGAAACCCTACTGATTTCTCACAGTCTTATACAAAGCCCAGCACACAGCAAGTGCTCCATAGATGCTCACTGAACCAGTGAGTGCTGGGGCCTTCGGCCTGGAGAACAGGCCCCTCTCCACCCCCCCTGCACCCTGCATTTACACGGCCCTCAGGCAAGCCTCCTTAGAATCACTGCTGAACCCACTTCTCCATTTGTCACACTCCCCGAGCCAACCAGACTGGTCCCTCCTGGCTTTATTTGTGCCGAAGCCAACCCAACCTGATGCTAACTCTTTAACTTCAAACACAGAAATATCCCTCCACGATTCTCAACCATGACTTTGAAGAATCTTTGTGATTTCCTGCAGAGAGAAAGAACAATGTCTTTCTCCTCTCCGTGCCCTCCAAGACATCTGGCAGAGGGCATGGCTATAAAATGAATGAGTGTGAAAGTAAATGAATGAATTGGCCAATGTTCACTGATTAAACCATTTACCTAATCCAAGCAAGACACAGGGAAAAAGACAGGCCTGGTGACCATTTACTTGAGCACAGAGAATCTTCCAATTTCTTTCCAGGCAAAGGTTTTCATCTTGTCTGGCAGTGGGCTTTTAGAAATATGCGCTGTTCAAAACATCCATCTTGTCTCCCTCCACCCCAGGGGCCGCGTGAAAGTATTTCCAAATCATGTTTAGAGAAAGCTGCAAATTTGGGGAGCTGTACCGCCCTTCCGAAGCTTCCTGGTGACTCACCGAGTGAGGAGGCATTCTGGAAATAACAATCTCAAGTCATATTGATCTGAGGAGCACACGTTGGACTGTGTCTCTTAGGTGATTAATGGTATCCTGGCTAAATCTCACAGCATATCCAGGACTTTCAGAAACACCGTATTCAAAGCAGGGCAGGTTAAGATGCTTTTAGCAGATGGCAAACCAACCTGAGTTCCCCGAAGAAAGCAATTTCTGGGTTAGAACTTGGGTCCCAAAGGAAAGGACGAAGGAAAATGAGGACGTGAAGACCACATTATTGTCTTCTTCAGAAATGAGGGGAGACAGGAAACGTGCAAAATCCACAGAAGATAAGAAAGGGAATACAGAAAGTGGCAATTGATGATAAGCGTCCTCGCACCTCGTGGCTATTTTTATAAACTAGATCAGCTCATACCATGCCCCTGCTTAAAGCCCTCTCAAGACTTCTCCTTGAACTAAGAATAAATACTAGCTGCTTGCCTGGGCAGAGAAGGTCTGCCTGATCTGGCCCTGGATGCCTTCTCTTCTCTCCCACTGGCTCTTGCCCACTGCTCATTCTCTCCTTCCCATGAGAGGCCAAGCATTCCCTCCCCCAAGATCGTTGATGAGCCGCTCCCTCAGAGATGAGAGCTCCTGGTCCCAACCCTTTCCCCACAGCTGGTTCTTCCTCTCCTCTCCTGGAGCAGTGCCCATGCCACACTCCCATCCCCCCTGTTCAATGTCTTACATAACCTGTATCACGGGCTTAGGTTTTCTGTTTTTATTTACTTGAGGACCAACTGGTTTCATGTCTCTCCCTACAGTAGTGTGTAAGTACCATGAAAGGAGGGGCCCTCTCCATACTGTTCACCAGTGAAATCCTTGAACCTAGAACAGCCCCTGACATGTAGCTGCAGTTAATAAATATTTTTTTATACATGATTGATCTTTATTATCCTATATCTTTCTCAATGTCTTACACGTCTGAGGTCTAATCTAATAGGAAAAGGAACAACCGCAAAACTAAAAAGAGAATATAAACAAATGGATTGGCCGGAAGGAAGCTCCGAAGTTGTGTTATTCCTAAAAAAAATAAATAAATAAATAAAGCTGCCCATGAAAATCAACGAGGCGAGCCAAAGACCAGGGGAAACAGTGCTCCCGTCCTGAGGACTCTGACATCCCTCCATTACTGCCAGCAGCCTCCAGGGTGAGTTCAGACTCTGAAGGATGGTGACACAGACAGAATATAAATATTGGCCATGATGACATTCATCCCAGGTGACCCAGGAAGCCCCATGGACAGGCTGTGCACTCAGAGCTCAGAGCAACCAGGCATGAGGCTAAGAGGCCGTAGTTGCTTCCAGCTAGGACAAACCTGGCACCTGCATCCCCAAAGGACAAAAGCCATTCCCCCAGGCAGAAATCGGGTGGAAACAGGGACTCTGCTCTGGGCGACAGAGCGACAAGCAGAGGAGAAGGAAATGTGTGCCAACTGGAGCAGTGGGCCAGGGGGTGGGCTAACTAACCTTGGCTAACTCCAGTATGTCTCCCCTTCCCCAAGGAAGCCCACATGCCTGAGGAGCGTGAGATGTACCCTGCACCCTCTGCTCCCTAGGAGGCCCCGAGACCTGGAGCAAGCTACCCAGAAGGCAGGGAGGAAGATGAGGAAGGGCCGTTACTCTAGCCCCNGCTCTAGCCCCGGGATGGCCAGCGGTAAAGGAAGGGGTTCTAGACTGGATCCTACGGCCCCGGAGAACACGTGCTGAGCTCAGCAGCTACGTCACTCCTCCGAGACACTGAAACCCAAGTCCTACGCNTTCCTTGCTCACAGGGAGCCAGGTCCACGGCTGGCTGGCAGAGGGATGGGAGGAACGAGGCCTAGGGAAGCACCTGGGGCACAGCCAGGCACGGTGGTCGAGCTGAGAGCCTCAGAAACATGCCCAGTCTCCGATATCTCCCATACCAGTCTCCCAAGGGGCACCAAGAGCAGGGAAACTGAGNTGCCCATTTCTCTTACCAGAATTCTCCTCCATGTTTTTCTCCTCAGGAGGAAATAATAACCAAGAGGAGACTGCCCATGAGTCGATAATTACAGAAGCTGGGTGATGGGTGCATGGAGGTGTGTTATATATACTGTTCTCTCTACTTTTGCATAAGCTTGAGATTTTCCATAATAAAGAAATAAAAATAAAAATAAACCAAAACTGCCAAGGGAAGACTAAAAGACTTTGAATTCGGGGCTCCCTGCCTCCCAGGGAATGGCTCAGCCTTTAGTTACAACAATCATCCTTGAAAAACAACACAAACAGCCTAATCAACCCGGGAACATAGAGAAGGCTGTTTGTGAAACTTAATTGCCATTTTAATGTGTTTTAATTGCATAGAAATGCTATTTAATGTAGTGTTTCAGTTTCCATTTGCCATTTTGGGAAATCGCAGTGCTCAGAAAGAGAGGACCAGGTTGTAGCTAAAGGAATCTTGGCCCATTAGACAAGAATGAAATACTTCCCTTGACAGGGAACCTGGGCCTGGGGCCCATTTCTCCCCCAAATCCCCCTCCATCACCCCCCACCTTCCTTGCTCACAGGGAGCCAGGTCCACGGCTGGCTGTCAGAGGGATGGGAGGAACGAGGCCTAGGGAAGCACCTGGGGCACAGCCAGGCACGGTGGTCGAGCTGAGAGCCTCAGAAACATGCCCAGTCTCCGATATCTCCCATACCAGTCTCCCAAGGGGCACCAAGAGCAGGGAAACTGAGGCAGCCCCAAAGCAACGCTGTCCTCTGAGCATTTGTGCTGATGCCCCGAGAGGCCAGTAGAGCGCCTGCGGGCCTTCTGTGAGGCCCAGGTAGCTAGGCTGACCTAGATGTCAAAGGCAGGGGCTGTCCACACTGAGAGAGCTAGAAACACCACCAGCCTAAGTGACTTCCCCCTGTCACGCTGCCTCTAACAGAGCTGGGCAAGGAAGGGTGACCTCAGTGACGCAAGATAGATCCCAGTTTGGGAGGATGGATCTCAAATTAGCTGTTCATTAGCAGGGTGAGTTTTCAGGAAACAAACTCTACTGAAGATAAAAGAAAGACTTCCTCTCCATCCAGGTAGATGGGACATGGGTGCTAGTAGTATGGTGGCATGTAGCAGTTACTACCAGAAATATTGAGCAGAAGCAGGACTCTNCCTTCTCTGCTGCTGATCACTGTAGACCCGGAGCAATTACGAAATACCTCAATTATCAAAATGAGCAGGGTAATAGCTCTCCTCTTCCCGTGGGGAAAGCAAGGGAGGAAAAGAGAAGATGAGCCCATGTGAAGAGGGTCAGCAATCCTGAATGAGGAGGGAAGAGTGCCACCAGGGATCGGTCAGAGCCTCAGGGCGTGTTTCCAGGAAGCCCGACCTCAGCAGAGCCTCCTGGCAGCTCCAATGAAGTCCTTTCTAGACCAT
This sequence comes from Ailuropoda melanoleuca, assembly GCF_002007445.2. NCBI lineage: Eukaryota > Metazoa > Chordata > Mammalia > Carnivora > Ursidae > Ailuropoda > Ailuropoda melanoleuca. Next base: position 13,517,375 of record NC_048227.1, on the reverse strand, counting down.
GAAGCCTGCAAGTGGCAAGGAGGGAGCTCTGCCCAGAATTGCCCCTCCCACCCCCACCCCCACTC
>NC_048227.1:13506736-13517198 GCF_002007445.2 Ailuropoda melanoleuca | reverse complement strand
CCAAGAGGAGACTGCCCATGAGTCGATAATTACAGAAGCTGGGTGATGGGTGCATGGAGGTGTGTTATATATACTGTTCTCTCTACTTTTGCATAAGCTTGAGATTTTCCATAATAAAGAAATAAAAATAAAAATAAACCAAAACTGCCAAGGGAAGACTAAAAGACTTTGAATTCGGGGCTCCCTGCCTCCCAGGGAATGGCTCAGCCTTTAGTTACAACAATCATCCTTGAAAAACAACACAAACAGCCTAATCAACCCGGGAACATAGAGAAGGCTGTTTGTGAAACTTAATTGCCATTTTAATGTGTTTTAATTGCATAGAAATGCTATTTAATGTAGTGTTTCAGTTTCCATTTGCCATTTTGGGAAATCGCAGTGCTCAGAAAGAGAAGACCAGGTTGTAGCTAAAGGAATCTTGGCCCATTAGACAAGAATGAAATACTTCCCTTGACAGGGAACCTGGGCCTGGGGCCCATTTCTCCCCCAAATCCCCCTCCATCACCCCCCACCTTCCTTGCTCACAGGGAGCCAGGTCCACGGCTGGCTGGCAGAGGGATGGGAGGAACGAGGCCTAGGGAAGCACCTGGGGCACAGCCAGGCACGGTGGTCGAGCTGAGAGCCTCAGAAACATGCCCAGTCTCCGATATCTCCCATACCAGTCTCCCAAGGGGCACCAAGAGCAGGGAAACTGAGGCAGCCCCAAAGCAACGCTGTCCTCTGAGCATTTGTGCTGATGCCCCGAGAGGCCAGTAGAGCGCCTGCGGGCCTTCTGTGAGGCCCAGGTAGCTAGGCTGACCTAGATGTCAAAGGCAGGGGCTGTCCACACTGAGAGAGCTAGAAACACCACCAGCCTAAGTGACTTCCCCCTGTCACGCTGCCTCTAACAGAGCTGGGCAAGGAAGGGTGACCTCAGTGACGCAAGATAGATCCCAGTTTGGGAGGATGGATCTCAAATTAGCTGTTCATTAGCAGGGTGAGTTTTCAGGAAACAAACTCTACTGAAGATAAAAGAAAGACTTCCTCTCCATCCAGGTAGATGGGACATGGGTGCTAGTAGTATGGTGGCATGTAGCAGTTACTACCAGAAATATTGAGCAGAAGCAGGACTCTGGGGTGTCCAGCAAAGCCGAGGGGAACCCTGGCTAATCCAAGCAATAGTATCAGAGAAGGCTGTCATGGGAAGCAGGCAGGGTCGCCACGTACAGTTGTATAGGCTGTACACTGCCCAACTCTAAGGGGCACCATCATAGATATGTATATTAATGATGATGGTTTTCCAGCAGATGGCAGTAAAGTGTCTTGTGCCTTTTCCTAATTTGCACAAAGTGTTTGGGCTAGCAAGGGTGGGTGCTAGTGACAGAGCCCATGTCACAGGACAGGAGTTTGATGGCCAGATGAAAAAACAGGTGGGGTCAGAGAAGGTCAATGGTAATCCAATGCTAAAGGACTGAAGTCCTCGGCGAATGGACTAGGTGTCAATAGGAAATCAGAAGGTCCCATCCCCGCTTAACACTCTTCAAGGAATTCCCTTGCTTTGGAAGGTCACCAAGAGCCCCTTGCAGGATCTGCTGCTCCCTCTCCCCAATTCCTCATGCACCCCCCCCCAACTATGCCCACTCCAGACCCCGGGCTTCTGATGAGATCCCTGCAAACTCCAAACCCATTTCTGCCTCCCCCACTCTGCTGGATGCTGGTCCCCTGGAACTCGACTCAGCTGCTTCATCTCCCCATTAGGCCCCGTGCCTTGACCACACTCCCTCCCTCCCACCTGGGAGTAAAGGTGGGAGGGACGTGGTGAACAGAGACTTCGCACCTTTCCTGGATCTCGGGAGAAAAGAGGTGTGATTTAATGCAGGGAAGCAAAGAAGCTTCACCGGTGAGCAGAGGACCCCGGGCGACACAGGGCAGAAGCAGAGTAAGCGATGCTGCCAGAACCGGACCCACACCCCTGAGGCCCCCACACCCGCTGAGGCCTTCTTCTTCCGGGCCTCTCTGCCTGGGTATGCCCTGTGTTCTCTGCACGACGTGGGCTGACCTATGAGCCTGCACTCTGAGAGGGCTGGACGTGCCAGGGAGCCAGCTTCAGGAGTGACCCAAGTGATGGAGGACAGGAGTTAGGGGGACAAAAGTCCCAGCGTCAGGCAAACCTATAGAGACAGAAAGTAGACCAGTGGCTGGCTAGGGCTGGGAGGGACACAGGGGCTGGGGGATGATGGCAACGAAGTGTAGCGTTTCTTTTTGGGATGATGACAATGTTATAAAATCGATGGTGGCGATGGTTCTACAACACTGCGAATACACAAAACCAGTGTGTTGTAGGCTTTGGCAAGCCTTGGGGCTGGGCCTGATCCCTGGGTGGGGTTCTGGCCCCTGGGCGTGGAGCCAGATAAGTAGGGCCTTGGAGAAGAATAGTTATTGAAAAAGTCCACCGTACTGGTGACGCTGAGGCCAGGAGAGAGGCAGTGACCCCTCCTGACTCCCAGTCCAGTGCTCTTTCTGCAGCTCGAGGCTGCCATTAAAAAAAAAAAAAGGCGCACTTTAAATGGAAGAATTCTATAGCATGGGATTTAAATCTTAATAACCTCTTAAAAAAAAAAAAAAAAAGACCTGAGTCCTCCCCTCTCCTGGGAAAATTCTGTGTCCCACATAGGTTCTCAGAGGGTTCCCCAGGGCCGAGCCTGCAGCTGCCGCTGGCTCATTAAGCCCCTTCATTGCTTTGTTTCCCTTTCACAGTGCTTTTGGGGATCATCCCCCCAAAAAGTGATTGCCCCAAATCCTAGTTTCAGGGTCTTTGGGGGGCAGCCCAGACAAAGACACGGACTCTGGTTTGAATCCTCGCTCCGCCACGAACTTCTTAGCTTTGGGGCAGTTTAACGCTCAGGGAAGCCAAGGGCTTCCTTACCTATGACACAGAGATAATTATACACACTTCATAAACATCCTTGTGAGGATTAAATAAGACAGCAAATGTAAACAGCCAGAACGGTGCTGAGCATAAGAACTAACAGAGACGGGAGTCAGCAGAGTGGATGGGCGAATAGCTGGAAGAGAACACAGGTGAGGGGCTGCCCACACTCAGGTGCATGCGTGCACACACGCGTGCAGGGGTTCATGGTATTCTCCCAGGAACCCCTGAAGTTCTGGAACCAGGCACAGACTCCGTAGCAGAGAACAGTAAAGCCAGGGTCGTGTCACGTGGCAGCTCGTGGGTGTGAGGTTGTCACGGGGGAGGGACCTGTCCTCTGGGGAGAAGTGAAGCAGGGAGACGATTCCCTCCCACGGCTTCTGAATCTGCAAAGCCCAGTACCTGGCAAGGCTGGGACCTGGAGGGTCTGGCTCGTCAGGACGGGTGCGGGCAGCGCCAGGAACAACCCCCTAAACCAACGAGGACAGCGGCTCCAATAAAGGGCTGTGTGTGCTCCCCTCTTGGTTTTTAATGACTGTTCTCACTTCTAAGGAGCCAGAAAAGTGGACAAATGCCATCGCTGCTCAGGTGACGATGGCCAGGTTTCTGTCTTAAAAAAGCCGATTGGAAATTATACAGTAGCAAAGATGCAAAGACAGGACCAGCAGTTTTTGCACGATAGAATCCTGATGTTGAATTGCTCTGATGTTTCCAAGTTGCCAAAGCCCACACATAGGATTAGCAGGTTTAACATAATTGCGAAATAGACATAGATGTCTTTTAAAAATATGCTGACGGATGTCACGCCACTGTGGACTTCATTTATGTTCCATTTCTTTCTTTCCCTGCCTGGAAACAAGGTCCCCAGCTTCACAAATCACCACCCCGGGGAAAGAAGCAAAAGCAGAGAAAAGGGGAAGCTTGCACCTGACGGTTTGGGGGGGGCTGCGCACCCTTGCAAACCCAACACCTTATACCCAGCAGCTCAGCCCCTTCTCATTAGGGCAAGGAAGCTGGGCACGATTAGAAAAGGAGGCTTAATTTCTTTGGGGTGGACTAGTGCAGCTTAAAATAGTTAATATTTTGTTTTATCTTCATTGACTTGTCTAATAATGCAGAAAATATCCTCTTCGGGCATTGAACAAAGGAGATTATCCTGTCACACAAGCTTAGCAAAACCTGTGAGCTGAATACTGATCCCAGGTGCCTGCGACTTGAAATCCCCCTGCTTAAAACAATTAGGCTTATCACAGAGGGAGAGGCTTCCCCCTCCTCCCTCATCCCTCCTTCAGATGCTTCCCAGCCACGCAGACCTACAGCCCGGCTGGGCAAGTTTCCTCCTGTGGGGAAATGTGCCGTGTTCTGGATCACTCTTTTATCTGGCAGGTAATAAACAGGTAATCAGGAGATGCAAATTACTGCTGCGTTAAAGGGACACAGCTTAAAGATTAAGCAACACACTGGCTTGGAGCCCAGCTGTGCACATAGACACAAGCCGGTTTAAATTTCTCGGGGTGTCAAGGCCATCCCCCCCAATCCAGACCTCGGGGTCCAAAGGGACTGTGAATGAGTGTTTACTTCCAGCCAGCGGCTCTAGCAGAACCATCTCAACATTATTCTGGGCCTATGACAAAGTTTTCTCCAGAAAGCACCTAGGTTTGTGCATAAACACCGTGTGTTTGCATCATTTGGGCCGCATTTGATTTTCACTGTATGAAAACATAAGGTCCCAAACAAGTTCAGCATCACAACTGTGTTCAGGCAAGGGAGGGAGGGTGGAGACCTAACCGCTCACTTCCGGTGCACCGACCACGCCTTTTGAGGACGTCTGTCCGCACCCCAGCTGGTGTGTCCTCCTCTCGGGTTCGGATGCTTGGTTTATCTTAGCCAAGAAGCAGAAGGAGAAAAACTAGAGCGATGGAGTGTGTGGTTTCCACCTTTCTGGAATATATTATTTTATTAAGAAGCTAAGACGAGTTTCAGATTGGACAAAGGGAAAAGTACTCAATATCACAAAGCATAAATAATTGCTTCTCTCTCTCTGTCTTGACGTTTTCTGCTAAGTTCTCTGCAGGGAGGCACCTGTAAGGAACCCTCAAAAGTCTTGTCTTGGCGGGGAAAGGTATCAAAGGTAATTACACAATTAACTGCCATTGGACACTCAGGAGAGGCACATGCTAAGAGCATATAAAGGAGGATTCTGATGTCCTCAAGAATGAATGCCCTGAAGAGGGGCGCCTGGGTGGCTCAGTTGGTTAAGCATCTGCCTTCAGCTTAGGTCTGATCTCGGGGTCCTGAGATCAAGCCCCGTGAGGGGCTCCCTGCTCAGTGGGGAGTCTGCTTCTCCTTCTCCCTCTGCCCCTCCCCACCCTTGCTCATGCTCTCGCTCTCTTTCTCTCTCTCTTCTTTCAAACAAATAAAATCTCAAAAAAAAAAAAAAAGAATTCCCTGAAGATTCTCTAGATTCTCTAGAAGGGAGACGAGCAGGAATTCACTGGCAGCGGAGGGAATAAAAGACATTCCAGCAGAGGGACCAGCATGTGCCAAGGCCCTGTGGCAGGGGGTGATGTGGCAGGAAGAAGAGGAGGAGGGCTGGTGTGTTAAGGGCAAGGCAAGGCTGAAACTGTTCCAGCTGGGGCTGGCAAGGTACATAAGGCCAGAGGGCCAAGTAAAGGATCAGACTCCTGGTTCTAAAAGCCAAGGGAAACCACTGCATTATTTTTGCGCGTGAGCCCTCAAGCACGTGGGAAAGGATCCCAGCTGCATTTTGACAAAAACCGCAAGATGGCAGTTTGGGATAGAAATAAGGTAACATCAGGAGGGGATGGAGGGAAACCAGCGTGAAGGCTACAGCACAAGTACGTGGGAGACGCGGCAGCTTGGTCTGGGGTGGCTGTGGCAGAGCGGTAGAGGGACTGGAGCCAGGATCAGGACTTGGCATTGACAGCGGAGCGGGACATGGAGGGTGAGGGATGAGGATGACCGTTTCTGGCTGAGTAACCGGCTGGGTGGCAGGACCCCTCACTTGCCCTTTTGGCCAAAGGTACCTGGGTTTCCTCTTTGCTCAAGGCTATTCCTTCTTTATACGCTGGTGCCCTCAGGGCTCTGTGCCATGTCTCTTTTTTTCTCTCCGTGTAACTACCCGTTTTCCCTAAGTGACTTCTTCAGCCCCATGGGTATAAACAACAACACTGAACTCCCAAACCTCAAACTCCAGCCCTGATTTCTGAAGGCGCCTATATCCAGCTGCCTACACAGCATTTCACCTGCATGCCCCACGAGTATCTCCCATTTAACACGGCCAAAGCAAAGCTCTTCAGTCCCCCCCAAGTCTCCGCCAGCGAGAAATGGTACCATCATCCTCCACCTTGCTGCTCAAACCAAGATCTAGGGATCATTCTCAACTCTTCTCGTGTCCTCGTTCTCCACACTGAATGCACCCACAAATTCTGCTGACTGCAGCTCCAAAACACGTCCCAAATACACCCAGTCCTCCCCACCGCCCCCATCCCCACTCTAGTCTGACCACCACCTGACCTCCTCCATCAGCAGCCTCCACAAGGTCTCCTTGACTCTACGTGTGTCTCTTACAGTCCCTTCTCCACCCAGAAGCTAGAGGGATCTTTCTAAGCCAGCTCATGCCACTTCCCTCCTTTGACCCAACTGTGGTTTCCATCCCATTTAGGACATAATTCAAGTCCCAGGCCTAGCTTTCCTGCATGATCCATCCGGCTAGTGCCTATCTCTTGGTCTACCTCCCTTCATTCTCCAGAGCGCGCAACGGAATTCACTGAGCTCCCCGCAAATTCCAAGATTTTCTTTCCACCTCCGCATCTTTTCATCACTGTCCTCTCTGCCATGAATGCTCTTGCCTCCTAATCTCTACGTGGTGGTTCTGTTTTAACAAAAGCTTTCTTGGGATGTAATTCACAAACCATACGATCCACTTATTTGAAGTGTGTAAGATAATGGTTTATAGTCTATTCACGGAGTTGTGCAAGTATCATCACAATTGGGTTTAGAACATTTTCATCATTCCAAGAAGAAATCCCCGACCCACTGGGCAGCCACTCCCCATTTGTCCCCCAATCACCAGCCCTCGACAACCACAATCTACTTTCTGCCTCTCTAGATCTGTCCCCTTCTGGACACGTCCTATAAATGGAATCATAGGATACGTGGTCTTTTGTGACTGGCCTCTTTCACTCAGCACAATGTTTCCGGGGTTCATTCACCTCGTATCCTGTACCCGCACTGCATTCCTGTTCATTGCATGATGGCTTTTTGTCATTCACGTCTCTGCTTTCACATCTTCTCTTCCCGACCGCCCAGGCTGCCCTCCGCACATCACCTGTGTCAAATTTGCTGTCTGGTATTTGTCACTAGCTTTCAATTTGTTTATTTATTTACATATTTATGTTTCTGTCTGCTCCAAGCATCTGGAATAAAAGGTCTACGAGAGCAGGAACTCCATCTGTCTTATTCAAATTCTAGGTAGAGCGGCGTCCAGGCAATGACCAAATCTCATGAACCTCAAGGCAGAGCAGGTGGAGAGAGGAGCGAATCATGAGTACGGCTGTGAAATCACGGCCATGTTGGATCTGAGGGAATGCTGACATCCTGAAGGGGGAACCGCCCCAGGAAACTGGACATAGGGGTCAGGGTCCTGGAGACGATGTACATCATGGCTTGTGCACAGGAGGGGGGCACAGACGCGTGAACATGGAGGAAACTGCCTAAAGTGGGGGAGCAGAGAATGAGAACAGAAGAAAGACTAGGCTTGAGTCTTGAGGAATTTCTGTATTTAATAGTTAGGGATGGAATGATGTAAAAAACGGGGAAGAAGCAGCCGAAAAGTAGGGAAGAAAACTGGAAGAGTCCAGAAGAGGCTTATATGATGGATCACGAGGTATTCCAGCATTCAGGGTGCGGTGGTCAACAGTGTAGAGGCTAACCGTCCAGAGACAGGAGGTCTGAATAACACCTGCTAGGCTTAGCAACATGGTGAGCCTAGTAAGAGCCATTTTAAGCACGTGATGGGGCAAAGGTGGCCTTGGGTAGGTTTAGAGCTGACTGGGCTAACTACTGCTGTGTAACAAACCACTCCAAACAGTGGCTTGTAACAGTATCTTTGCTCACAAATTTTGCTTGTAATCTACAATTTGGGCAGGGCTCTGAGGGGGTGGCTTTGTCTCTGCTCTCCTCAGTGTGAGCTGTGGCAGTTCAAAGGCTGGAATCATCGGAAGTCTTCCTCATGCCAATGCCTGGTGGTTGAGACTGGGACAACTTAAACAGCCGGGCTGGAGCAGTGGCAGCTCCTTGGGCATGTCTCTCTGTGTCCATGTGGCCTCTCCACATGGTCTTCCCAACATGGTGGCTTTGGAGAAGTCAGACCTCTTATGTGTTGGCTCAAGGCTCCCAAGATATGTGTTGAGAGAGGGAGAGAGAGAAGTGCCATATTACCTGTTATGACCCAACCTCAGAGGTCGGACAGCAACACTCCACCACATTCTATTGGCTGAGACAGTTCCAAAGGTCCTCCCCGGACCTGAAGTCTCAATGGAAAGTCAGTGTTACATTATAAGAAGAGAAAGAAGGATGGGATTTATACTGGTATGGTTATTTGGAAGAGACGCTATGCCATGGGAATGAATAGGAGGTAAGGAAACAGTGAGCAAAACTTCAGTTTTGGCTACGAGGGGCAAGAGAGAATAGAGATGCTGGCAAATACAAGATTATCTGCTTTGTTGCGTTAAAAAATGCAACCCCCCAGGCATGTTTGAAGGCCAGTGGGACAGACCCATTCGAGGGGGGAAGGCTGAACATAAGAAAGAGAGCAAAGAGCTTATCAATAAACACTGCAGAGAGCCCATGAAGACAGGGGATTGAATCCTCAGTTACATGAAGGAACCGAATTAGGAGAAGACAGTGTAATAGGAGGGAAGGAGGAGAGGGTGGGGATATTTCTCTAAGTCTGTGTCTATAGTCCTGAGGATGAGGATGTCTCCCGCTTCCTACGTGACAGGTGTATTCCGCAGGTACGTAGGAGAAGGGCGGTCAGAGGTTTGGATTGGGAAAGTGGCCAAACTGAAACACTAGCCATGGAGAGTTGGAATCGCCCTAACACTGACACGGTGAGGTTAGTGGTTAGGAGCCCACCTGCCCTGTGGTAAGGGTACCTCACACCACGCAGGGCATGAGTTCATCAGGAAGAGACCTTTGAGGCTTTGCTATATATGGCCCTATATATATATGGCAAAAAGAGGAAGGAAGCAGAGCGTTTACTGTGTAGTCATGGTGTGACTGAAATGATAAGCCCTGGAATGTAAACTAGGTAAGGAGGAGGCGAGAAAAGAGGTGCATCCCAACAGAGAGAAGAGGAGATAGGGAGCTAACAGGTTCTGATACCATCAAAGAACGCTGCGAGTGGGAGGGCCTGTGGTGTGGGAAGGATGTGGCGGGGGACGCATGTCTGCGTTACCACTTTGTAGGTTACGACAAGCTCTGGGGATGTGGCCACAGGAGTGGGGGTCTGAAGCCAACCAAGTGCGAGAGGTCAGTGGAGAGGAAGAAGCCAAGACTCAGAGAGGAAAGTGGGCTACAAGGTGGCACCCCCGTAGATGCTAAAGTCACTGGTGATGACGGCAGAACGGAGGGGCAAGGAGGACCGCCATCAGAGTCCGCCACGTACAGAACCATTGTACAGTAAATAATCACTGCACCCCATCACAGTGGTCTTCAAAACAGACAGTCTTTACCGAATGCCTACTTTTCACAGCACTTCACTTGAGGAGACTACAGGTGCACAAAAGTGTTTTAATGGACATTCAAGAGTGTAATGAGACGCCCCATGAAACAGTGCCGTGAATGGCAATAACTGGCTCTAGGAAATGCATAGGAGAAAGCAATCAATTGGGATGGATGAGTCAGGGTTGAATATACGGAGGAAGAATGTGAATTTGACATGGCTTTGGTGGGACAGATAAAATCTGGAGAAGGAAAAAGACACTGGAAGCACATTCCAAGCAGATGGAGGCCAGAGCCAGTGGTCTTTGTTCATGACTTATCTGAGTTTAAGGATGCTTTTCTTTGGAATCTTTCGTGCGCTCGTTATGACGTGACAGTGTCATTAATGAAAATGCTCCCAATTTGCAGCACCTTCTCTTGCCGGCGATCCGGGCCAGCCCTTTGGGACCAGGTCTGAGTTACGGTCAATCTCTCCCACTCGCGATACTGTCTATAAATCAACATTACCTGAGATTGGAAATGTTACTGGTCCATGCAAAATACCCATAAATGATGAGCCCATCTGCATATCCTGCACCGACTGGGAACCCGTTACAGGTGATGGTATTCAGATACAAGCAAGCTGAGAAAGAAACGCCATTTCACCAGTCCTAAGGGGGAAATACATAGCCATGCAAGCCTCACTCAAAAGAATAGAAAAATCTAAAATGCAGTGTTTATATTCTCACCTCAAGAAGGTGGAACAGCAACAGAGGGACAGACCTAATCCACTCACGAGGAAGCAGTTGACCAAAATTAGAGCAGAAA
>NC_048227.1:13444496-13506636 GCF_002007445.2 Ailuropoda melanoleuca | reverse complement strand
ACCTCTGCCCCACTGTGGGCAGTGACCTCACACTCCTTTGTTTGCACACATCCAAGCCATGGTCACACGTGCGTGTGGACACTGATAACCTCTTAAAATAGAATCCTGCTATCCTGTCCACTCTGAAAACTGCCTTTGTCACCAAGTAATAGACATTGTGGCTGTTCCTCTTCCCCGAAGTCCCAGCCATCTGCAGGACAAATCTCTGCAAAGAGCACCTGCGTTCCCAAAGCTAGCTGTTCCTGCTGGAGCCCACAGATGGTGTTCCTGTCACTTCTGGCCTCGCCATCCATTCGTCCGCGGCGATGAGAACAGGCGTGGGCCGCCGCACTGAATGTCACTAACCCCGGCAGGCTGTTGGCGCCATTTTGAGTATGTGTTCCAGAAAAACGGCATCCTTCCCACAGGGCCATGGTGGGTCCGCATGCAACAGAGCTGGACTGTGTCCCCTCCAAATTCATGCCGAAGCCCTTACCCCCGGTACCTCAGAATGGACTGTACGTGGAAACAGGTCTTCAAAGAGGTCATTCAGTTAAAAGGAGGTTTTTAGGGTGGACCCTAATCCAGTGTGGCCGTTGTCCTTGTAAGAAGAGGAAATTTGGACAGAGACACACACACAGGGACGACTGTGTGAGGACCCAGGGAGAAGGCGGCCATCTACAAGCCAAGGAGAGAGGCTTCAGAGGAAACCAACTCTGCCCACACCTTGATCTTAGACTTCCAGCCACCAGAACTATGAGAAGGTCAGTTTCTGTCATTTAAGACCCCTAATCTGTAATAAATTGTTATGGCAGCTCTAGGTGACTAATATTCAGAGGAAGGTTAGTTTACTGGGACAGAAGCATCAGATGATTTTTTTATCCAGTCCCTGCTCCCAGTTCAATGACGGGGATCTAAATTTCCCTCCTTGGACAAACTTCCTATCTTTCAAGTCATTTTCAGTTATTGAAACTTAGACCAGTGAAGAACACTGATACCCTCTTACCTTGCACCAGTGCAGCTAGAACGGTCTAGAATAAGAGGGGAGTGTCGGGCTCTGAAATACCTATTCCTCTTCACCCTCCTTCTTCAGGACAGGCCGGTCAGGAAGTGGAGATGGGCGGTGTTGGAAGGGGAGGCAGAGACTGTCCCATGTCAGTGGAGGTCGGTGCTGGGAAGGGGCCATGTCCTTACTTTGGCTCCCTCGGTTCAAACTGTGGCTACTGGCCTCACCAATGTGGTGTGCACTAAACAGGCCCTGTGGCATGCAGTTTCTTCTAGGGAAATGCTTCCTCTAATGCTAAGGACCTCCCCACGCCCACCAAAGAGAGGCAGCCATGTCTCCCACTGGCTCCGTCACTGTTCCATGCCTGCAAACACCCTGGGTAAGGCTCACCGCTGTTGGTCCTGCAGCCACCCGGGCATTCCTGTGAAGTCTGCTCCTGCCCCCTCAAAGCCCCTCACCCTTAAGCCCCGAGAGCTGCTCTATGTGCTTCCACGAACACAGGGAACTCCTCTGAAGTTGTTTCTTTGCTTCCCAAGCTTACCACACATGGCTCCTTCAGCTCTGATGATACCTGCCAGCCACTGGAGTTGCTGGGGTTTTTTGCTCTAGACCAAAAATGGGACATTCCCAGAACTCTCATCTTGCTATACCCTGCCACATCCTACACACTTGAAGAGAGCAGGGGCGTTATTCTCATTCCCAATTCAAGGAGAGAAATCACCAGCCTCCAGCAGGACCATCAAACACCCTCCCGTTAGGGGCGCTCCACCAAGACACGGCTCCCTTTCTGAGCCTGGTCAGGACTTGGTGGTTAGAGCCCCATGTGCCGGGGGTCAGACCTTGGCACTACATTTAAATCTAGTCCTGCCACTGCTAGCTGTGGGTGAGCTACTTAATCTCTTCCTGCCTCATCTATAACTCTCTTTTGAGTAACAAGTTATTAATCCATGGAAAGCAGTTAGCACAGTCCTGGCTCATGGTAATATGTGCTCAATAAAGACAGCTATTCTTCTCACCGTTCACACAGGATATGGCGTGTAGTCTTTNCTATACCCTGCCACATCCTACACACTTGAAGAGAGCAGGGGCGTTATTCTCATTCCCAATTCAAGGAGAGAAATCACCAGCCTCCAGCAGGACCATCAAACACCCTCCCGTTAGGGGCGCTCCACCAAGACACGGCTCCCTTTCTGAGCCTGGTCAGGACTTGGTGGTTAGAGCCCCATGTGCCGGGGGTCAGACCTTGGCACTACATTTAAATCTAGTCCTGCCACTGCTAGCTGTGGGTGAGCTACTTAATCTCTTTCTGCCTCATCTATAACTCTCTTTTGAGTAACAAGTTATTAATCCATGGAAAGCAGTTAGCACAGTCCTGGCTCACGGTAATATGTGCTCGATAAAGACAGCTATTCTTCTCACCGTTCACACAGGATATGGGGTGTAGTCTTCCCTAGGCTCCTCTCCTCTGCTTTATAAAAAACCTGATGGACTTCCTTCTTCCCTGTGTGTAAACAACCTGAGACAGCCATCAAGGCCATCAACAGTAAAGGTATTGTTTTAATGACTGATATTCTATTGTATATAAACCACATATTTATCCATTCGTCTAATGACAAACACTTCCTATATCTTTTTTATTTTAAAGATTTTATTTATTTATTTGACAGAGAGAGAGGCAGCCAGTGAGAGAGGGAACACAAGCAGGGGGAGTGGGAGAGGAAGAAGCAGGCTCCCAGCGGAGGAGCCCGATGTGGGGCTCAATCCCAGAACACCAGGATCACACCCTGAGCCGAACGCAGATGCTTAACCGCTGTGCCACCCAGGCGCCCCACCACTTCCTATATCTTGGCTCTTGTANCGATCCCAGAACACCAGGATCACACCCTGAGCCGAAGGCAGACGCTTAACCGCTGTGCCACCCAGGCGCCCCACCACTTCCTATATCTTGGCTCTTGTTCATGCTGCTGCAGTAAACGTAGGGGTGCATGGATCTTTCTAAATTAGTGTTTCTGTTTTCTTTGGATAAATACCCAATAGTGGAATCACTGGAGCGTATAGTATTTCCATTTTTCATTTTTTGAGGAACCTCCATGCTGTTCTCCACATCTTGCCATTCAAGACAACACTGATGGACTTACAGGGTATTAGAGTAAGGAAAATAAGTCAGAGGAAGACAAAAACCATATGATTTCACTTATATGTAGAACCTGAAAAGAAAACAATGACAACAGAAAATAGAAACAGACTCATAAATACAGAGAACTGGGGGCTGCCAGAGGAGGGAGGAGGGAGGGGATAGTGAAATAGATAGAGGGGATTAAGAGGTATGAACCTCCAATTATAAAATAAATAAGTCATGGGGATAAGAAGCATAGGGAACACAGTCAATAGTATTGGAATAACGGTGTTTGGTGACGGATTGTGACTATTTACCAGACTGAGCACTGCATAATGTACAGAACTGTCGAATTACTATGTTGTACACCTGAAACTCACATAACACTGTATGATAGATGGCCTGAAAGATCTAAATGGAAATATTTGCATTGTTTGGAGAAGAGAGGCAAAGGCATGGGGGTGGCGTGATGGGAAGGAAAAGGGCAGAGAAGGGAGGGGCCAACCAAAGCTAAGTTTCTTCTCCTTACCAGGTGCACATAATTCTTCAACAAGGGGGTGAATCGGGGCCCTGTCAAGAACATCCAGGAAACTGAGGATGCACACGTGTGCCCTGGCAGCGTGGCAGAGTGGCCCACCTCTGCACTCAATGCCCAGAGGGATAAGCCCCTGAGAGAGCTTTGACAAGCCCTGGCTGGAGTGGGCTTAGATGGAGCTCCTCGGATTCAAGAGTCTGCTGCACTGGGCTCTGTGCCCCAATACCCAGCCCAGACCCTGGCACCTGTCCCAATTCAAGCACCAGCAGTAGCAGAAATCAAAGCTATTTACTCTGGAAACTGACCATTCCAACTAAAATATGTATTTGCTCCTGCGATTTATTTGGATCCAAGGGAAACCAGGGGGCTGAGAAAAATGCATCCATACATAAGCATGTGAACTAAGGAATGCTATAGGGGGACCCCTGGTCCCTCGTCTCCCCACAATTACTGCTCTGGCCCATTGCCATCTCCCAAATCTCTCCGCTTGGGTCATTCCTTCAAGATGAGGCTCTTGTTAGGATGTATTTTGGGAGGAAAAGGGAAGAATCACAACGTGGTGTCAATCAAGGGCAGCTGACCCTTTAGCAAGGTGGGGGTTAGGGGTGCTGTCCCCCTGCACAGTGGAAAACCTGAATATAACTTTTGCTCCCCAAACATGTAACTACTAATATCCTGTTGACCAGGAGGCTTACAGATAATATTAAGTGTTGATTAGCACACATTTTGCATGTTATACATATTACATGCTATATGCTTACAATAAAGCAAGCTAGAGAAAAGAAGATATTAAGAACAACTAAAGACGGACGCCTGAGTGGCTCAATGGGTTAAGCCTCTGCCTTTGGCTCAGGTCATGGTCCCAGAGTCCTGGGATCGAGTCCTGCCTCAGGCTCCCTGCTAAGCAGGGAGCCTGCTTCTCCCTCTGCCTGGTGCTCCCCCTGCTTGTGCTTTCTCTCACTCTCTCTCTCTGATACATAAATAAAATTTAAAAAAAAAGAACATCAAAAGGAAGAGGAGATACATCTATTGTACTGTATCTATTGAAAAAAATTTGTGTATAAGTGGACCCGTGCCGTTCAAACCCGTGTTGTTCAAGGGTCAACTGTACTTTGTATTATGACATGACAGCGGTTCCATGAAACTGTATTCTCTCCAGTTTACAGATCAATGACCAAGAGGATTTAGGTAACTTGCCCAGTTTCACCCCACCTGGCCAACCTTCTTTCTGAAGCCAGGTCCATCTGCCACTGAAGCCTCCGTCCTCTCCCTCCCTCTCTCCGCCAGGGAAGAGCCACCCATCAGATCATCTGATGTCGTGAAAACACAGTTGAATGAGGATGCTGGCTCCTGGCAAGGCTCTGAAAGTGAGAGTCAGAGGACCGAGGGTTCTCACAGGAGCCAAGGTTGGAAAGTTCTAGCACACGACACATGTGAGGAAGGTGGGTACGAGTGGGAGTCTCCCGGCAGTTTTGTGGGTGGGGAGAGCACCGAAACAGGCCCCTGTCACCGCTGGAGCATGGACATGGTATCCAGCTCACACTTTTAGTAAAAAGGTCTCAGCATAAATTTCTCCAGGTCAGTGCTTCTCAAAGCACGACTTCCCAGACCGGCAGTATCCGTATCATCGGGTCACTTGGAAATGCATATCCTCGGTGCTGCCTTACACCTAATAAATCAGGAAATCAGCATGGGGCTCAGCAGCGTGTGCGTGAACAGGCCCTCCACGTAGCTACTCTGGGTTTTCTTCTCCAGCCTGCAAGGTGGCACTGGGGGTTCTCCTGTTAAGACCGCTCGGCCAAGCCCACCGGCCTGGGCTGATAACAGAACACTGCCTCTCCCCACAGGCACTGATACTAGATGAATTTACTAGGGTATGCAGCTGCCTTAAATCTTCCGGGAACAAGGCAGGGAACAAACATATAAATAATGCCGCGTGCTTTGTGTCCATGATGGGCCTCACTACAAATCATAAGCTGTAAAATGCAACTGGTGGAGGAAAGCCATCCTGACAGCTTCGTGCGTTCCCTGCATGAGGAAAAATAAAAATCACCTGTACTACCACCCTTACCCCCTACTCCCACCCCCTCACCCCCAGCTACTAAATATTACCATGAAGGCCCAGCCAAATGAGCGTGATTCAGAGCCCAAGGTACCAGAAGGCCAAAATTTGGGGGCCAGGAGGGAGGGACTGGCTCCTCTTGCCCATGGAAGCCAAACCTGGTCATTCAAGATGACATTCACCTCCACTGGCATCCCCCCTCCCCCCCAAGCCCCGCACACTCTACAAACTCTCATGAAAGTCTTGCCATCATCCCATCATTCTAATTGTTCTATCTGGCTCTCATTCTATCTCCTGGGGGCTCATTCTGGCCGAACTTCATGCTAGCACCTTCCCATACTTGATCTCTGGCAATTCTTTTTTTTTTTTTTTAAAGATTTTATTTATTTATTTGACAGAGACAGACAGGCAGGGAGAGAGAGAACACAAGCAGGGGGAGTGGGAGAGAAAGAAGCAGGCTCTTAGCAGAAGAGCCTGATGTGGGGCTCGATCCCAGAATGCTGGGATCACGCCCTGAGCCGAAGGCAGACGCTTAACGACTGCGCCACCCAGGCGCCCCAATCTCTGGCAATTCTTGCAAGAACCCTATGTGATGGCTGGTATTATCCTCTTTTTACAGGTGAAGGACCAGGCTCAGAGGATTCGAGTCACTCCCATAGTGAACATCTGACTCCAAAGTCTATTGACGAGATCAGGCTGTCCTCTTTGTGTGACTCTCTGACCTTCCGTCAGGTTTCTGTCCTTGCCGATAGGAGCTGAGTGTAAGGCTCGTTAGGGCTTGTATTCGGGTGTCCCCGTCAATCTGGCCTATCTTCTGTTCTTATTCCATGCCAGGTTCTCAGAGCACGGCCCCAGAACAGCCGCATCAGCATCCCAGGGAACTTGTTAAAAATGCAAACCACCGCCCCCACCCCCGACCCACTGAATGAGAAAATCTGGGGGTGAGCCTGGGAAATGTTTCACCCTCCAGGTGACCTCCTGATGCCCCCAAGTTTTAGAACGTGGGCTCCAGCTTGCGTTGTGATGAGTGATGGGGTTCTATCCTATTACTTGTGGGGAACCTGCTTCTCAAAGTTTCTTCACATCCCCCCACCCCCACAGCAAAGACGGGATGCCTCCCCTGGATTCCGGTCCGATGGGATACTGGGTCTGGCTCTCTGCTACAGGGCGTCCTTAGCTTGCCTGCCCAGACACCCTAGGTTTGCCGCCCTGCCGGTCCCTGGGCTCTTCCGCACCCCACGTCCTAAGGGCTTGCTTTGTGCTTTGACTCTATTGCTGCTTGGTCCCCAGGGATTCCCTGGACCGAGGACAGGCCTTCAGTACCGTCGCCAAACGTCTGACCCACCTGCTCTGGTTTCCAGAGTCTAGCTTCCTCCTGGTCCATCCTGTTTTATATCAGTGAAGCATGGTTGAGGACATATATGAACAGACTCCTGTTGTTCATGTTCAAGTTCAAGCAAACTTAGTAGGAGATGGAAAAATGCTTCAGAAGGAGAAGCTTCGCCACCCAGAAGGAGATGTGAACACACGTCCGGGAAGCAGTCTCTGACACGGAGATCGGGGTGCAGGGAGGGTGGGAAGCGGGACTGGGCAGAGGAGGAGTAGAACCGTGATGCAGACATGAAAGGGACCCCAGATGATCCCTTGGGGAGCACTGAAGCAGAGCTGCCCTCCAGAGATGCCCCGAATCAGGCGAGGGGGCTGGACCTTCATGCCCCACCCTGAATAGTCAGGGAGGGAGCCTTACTTGGGGAGTGGGGAATGGGGAGGGGGAGGGGGTAGACCTGGATGGCGGAAGTGGGGCTGGAGGCATACGGCGTGGTGACAGGGATCAGAGCTGACACCACTGCAGGAGCGGGTAAGCAGACTCTGGAAGGCTCCTTCTTCACGTCTGATGCTGGGGCTTGGACTCCATACGGCAGAGGGTCGGAGATGATGGATATAAGGAGAAGGAGCGAGAACAAGCTGGAACCCACAGACAAGCACTGAAGCCCAGGCGGACGAACAAAGCCTGGCCAGGGGTGTTGCTGCCTCTGACCTCGGGGTTTGGGGGGTCCTATGGAAGCCAGGGCCCTTCATCAAGGAGCTAAATACACACACTCAGCACAGGAGCTAGAGAGGCTGGGGAGGCTCCCGGGAGAGGGAGAGGCAGAGCAGTCGCAGGGTGGCCGACTAGCGGAGCGGGGAGATGAGCAGCCGGGCGTGTGGTACAAAATGGCTGCTGCTTCACCTCCACCCTCCTCCCCTCCCCTAGGAATCTGGGGTCCACCAGGCTGGAAGCAGACAGAGGGGAATTCTGGAACGTGTAATTGTCACAACACCAAGTGCTGGAAGGACCTGTACCATGGGTTTTCAGGAGGGAGCCCAAGCTACCAGTCTGGTACAAAGCTGGGGGACCACAGCAGAAGGAGACAGGTGACTGCAAGGCCCGGATGCGGGCTGTGTGTCTTATGATCCTTGCAGACAAGCTGCAAGGGCTTCCCACTCTCGAGCTCCATGCTGAAAGGGCCCATTGCGGAAAACACTGGGTTTGAAAGTGCAAAGCCACAGGGGGGTACACATGGCCCCTTCTGCAATGATGAGAGACAAAGTCCCTGACTTCAGACACCAATGCGTCATGGTGAACAGCACACGTTACCAAAGCACCTCAGGAGACTGTGGATGGCTGTGCCTGTCTCCGGGGCCTGCCCTGCCACTCACGGCGCTGGCATTTGGGGCATCAGAGCAAAAAGAGACATCCACACGGGAGCGGGAGAGAGAAATGGATGCCTTGTGCTGGGAGCCAAGAGGACGGACCGCAGACATCCTGCCCAGGGAGAGGTACAGCCAGACCTGGGCAGGCCCTGCCACTCACGGCGCTGGCATTTGGGGCATCAGAGCAAAAGGAGACATCCACACGGGAGCGGGAGAGAGAAATGGATGCCTTGTGCTGGGAGCCAAGAGGACGGACCGCAGACATCCTGCCCAGGGAGAGGTACAGCCAGACCTGGGCAGGCCCTGCCACTCACGGCGCTGGCATTTGGGGCATCAGAGCAAAAGGAGACATCCACACGGGAGCGGGAGAGAGAAATGGATGCCTTGTGCTGGGAGCCAAGAGGACGGACCGCAGACATCCTGCCCAGGGAGAGGTACAGCCAGACCTGGGCAGGCCCTGCCACTCACGGCGCTGGCATTTGGGGCATCAGAGCAAAAGGAGACATCCACACGGGAGCGGGAGAGAGAAATGGATGCCTTGTGCTGGGAGCCAAGAGGACGGACCGCAGACATCCTGCCCAGGGAGAGGTACAGCCAGACCTGGGCAGGCCCTGCCACTCACGGCGCTGGCATTTGGGGCATCAGAGCAAAAGGAGACATCCACACGGGAGCGGGAGAGAGAAATGGATGCCTTGTGCTGGGAGCCAAGAGGACGGACCGCAGACACCCTGCCCAGGGAGAGGTACAGCCAGACCCGGGCAGGAGCCCTCGGATCTGTGACTATTACCAGGGACCAAACTTGAACATCAGCCCAACCGGTGTCGCATGGCCTAGAAAACCGGAGTCAAAGTGGTCAAAGGTGAGAAACACAGCAGGTGGCAGAAAGCATCTCCTCAAAGGAAAGACCTGCTTGGTCGAGAAGGGGTTTACTTCAAAGCAGAGAGAGAATATGGCTCTGTCAGCATCATGAAAGAAGATGTGACACATCTCACAAAAGCAGTTCGGCTGTAGTGTTTCCATTTGAACACTTTCTGGAAAAACGGCTGGAGTGGCTACAAAGTGGGTCCCGTAGCCTGAGAACATCAGAGCGATCCTTGACTCAGACACCATTAACAGCTCCTCGAGCCTGGGCCCATTCAAATGCAATTTTATTATTCATCTGAGCAGAAGCCTGATGCCATCTCGGCAAACATAATCTTTGATTTTACAATCTCTGGACATTTCCGCAGACATTTAAACATCTTCCTATTTGCAAATGAATGAATTCCAGCAAGAGAAAGAAAGTCATCCGCTAAGGCTGGATGAGGGAGCCTTCTTTCTCACTGACCAGCCGCAAAGAAAAGGTCTGTGCTATTTATCACTCACACATTCTCTTGCCTGAATCTATTAATTACCTGAGCGTCACCTGAAGCCCG
Organism: Ailuropoda melanoleuca; assembly: GCF_002007445.2. Classification (NCBI taxonomy): domain Eukaryota; kingdom Metazoa; phylum Chordata; class Mammalia; order Carnivora; family Ursidae; genus Ailuropoda; species Ailuropoda melanoleuca. The sequence goes on along the minus strand of NC_048227.1, from coordinate 13,496,829 downwards.
ACTGAGGGGTAATCAAGGCCGCTCCTGTCTCGGCCTCTTCTCTGTGGCTTTTTCCAAGAATCTGTTCACACAGAGCCCACCTGAAGCCGTATGTGTTGAGAAACACAGTGAAAGACTGGGTGGAAAAAAATTGTAACTTTTTGTTTTTACTTGACTCGAAACATTTTTAGAAATTTAAGTATAGAGACTGAGTCAGTCACACATATGGTCGCCGCGAGCTGTGCGACGCCTCCCTCATAAAGCCAGTGGCCTTGAACTCAACCGAAAAGGATGATTTCTGGTCCTAGACAAGATACCACTGCGAGTTTTCCCCAAACCTGCCTAATTAGGGTGGGCGACACAGAGGAGATGGGAACGGTGAAGCTCTGTCTGATGGCTGCGGTGGGTTATGATCACAGAAAGGCAGAAACGCCAAGGGATCTGGTCTCTGGGATAGTTCCGTTGTCCCACTTCTCCTTCTGTATGGGGTGGGGGGTTCTGAGTTGCAACCTACAGGACAGACCCTAGTTAGTTCAGCACATGAACTGATTAATGGAGGCCCTTGGCCAGCCCGCACTTTGTCTAGGCAGGAATAAGATGGCCCGAAAAAAAAAAAAAAAACCAGTTGCCAACATGGATTGGCTGTGGTAGGTCCTTCTGTCACCGTCTTCTGCAACCCTCCCCCAGGTAAGTCCAACTGGAGAAGCTGGTTCCCACCTCTGGCCTGAGCTACAAAGCGAGTTTCCACTCTGACCTTAGAAAGGCTGGACTAGGGGCGCTGGGGTGGCTCAGATGGTTAAGCCCCAGCCTTCAGCTCAGGTCATGATCTCCAGGTCCTGGGATCAAGCCCTGCGTCGGGCTCCCTGCTCAGCAGGGGGGTCTGCTTCTCCCTCTCCCTCTGCCTGCCGCTCCCCTGCTTGTGCTCTCTCTGTCATTCTCTCGCTCAAATGAATAAATAGAATCTTAAAAAAAGAAAGAAAGAAAAGAAAAAAGAAAGGCTGGACTCATGGTGGAAACTCCCCCAAACAGAAGGCGGGTGGTCGCAGGTGGCAGGCAGACACCAAGCGGGAAGACAGGATGACAGCAGGACGCCCAGTGTGCCCTTTTTTCCCGGTCTTTACCACTTGCTATGTAGAAGAGGCCAACACGTAAACTCCAGCTTCTAGAACGTGTATTGGAATTGGATAATTTCAGCTGTAAATTTAATACCCCCTAAACATGCAGGGCCAAAAATAGGGTAGGCTGGTAAATGCTTCAGTAAATATTCTCAACGAGATCCTCAATAACCGTACATTACGGTCAGAGACGAACCCAGTTCGTGTCTGAAAGCTTTTCCGACAGTGGTTTGAAAGCCCCCGGGTTTTTCTAGCAGGGTATGAGGGGATACTTGAGAGGGCTGGCTATGGTACGGGGGAAGCCAGGATGCCAGGTTCCCAAGGGCACTGTCACTCACTCCCTGTGCTCCGGCCACCAGAGTTCTGCTTTTCAGCTCCAAAACAAAAGGACTAAAACACATCAGTTATGTTCAAACTTCTGCTGAGTGGCAACAGTACCCAGCAAAAATGCCCAGGCCCATGCCACCCCAGAGGAAAGAGGGGCCGGTGAGGTGGTGGCACCCCAGGGACCGCCCCACATGCCCCACTGGGCCTGCTGTAGCTCCCAGGGCCTCCTCGTCCCACCCTGTGGGATCTGAAGGGTGTCATCTGGAAACCACTCAACTTCGTGATCTCTAGAGTCCCTTCAGGGGCTCCGATTCCGTGAGCCTAGAACTCTCCTCCCAGATGCAAGCTTCTCGGCCTTGGCACTGCTGACCTTTTGGGCTGTGGAATATTTCTTGTGGGCAATCCTGTGTAAGATGCTTAGTAGCCTTCCCGGCTTCTACCAACCAGGGGCCAGCAGCACCCCTAGTTGCGCTGACCCAAAAACGCCACCATGCATTGCCAAATGTCCCCTGGGGGACAAAAAATCTCCCCTACCTCTTTGACAAGCACAGTCCTAGATTAGTTCAAAATGCTACTAAATGTCACAGTCTATTCCGATCAGCCTATGGCTTTTGCTCATTCATTAAAAAGAGATACAATCTCCTTTGAAGCTAGCAATAATGCACTTCCTTCTGCTATCCGGGGGGTTTGCCAGGAAGCTCCTACTGGTACTCTCCGCGATTTCTGTTCATCGAATACCAGCCATCTTTCCAACTAATTCTCCTTTTGGCTATCTGTATCTCCCCAGAAGCTCAGGACAGCGAGCTGGGGAGGCTTAGATCATACCAAGCCCATCACTGCCCGCACCTTACACCTTTATCCTCCTGCACTTAAGAGCCAAAACACAATTCCCAACTAGAACGCCCATTGTTTGCACGCATGATCCCATCATTCTTTTCTAGAGGACACGGATCCCAGTTAGTCAAGTGAATCCCTGGCCCCCATCAACATAGCCCATGTGGTGAAAAGCACCAGCTGGGAACACAAAGGAGGGAGACCACGAGGGTGAGGATCAAGATAATTCATCAGTCGTCGTGGTAGTGGTAAGAGTAGTATTAAAGCTACCCCACCATGCTGCTTCCTGTGCGTCGCTCTGCATATACCCTGAGACTTCACGGATACCCCAAGACTGTCAGGAAGAACTGAACAAAGAGATTCCTGGAAATCCCTTCGGTGGAGTGCTGGGTGCGGGCCAGGGGACCCTGCAGGGAGTTTGGGCTCTGGATGGACCTGTGGAGGCGGCTGGTTTACACCTCCGAAGCCAGCTCCCAGGGCTGCTGTGACAGACTGCCGCACGCTGGCTGGCTTCAAACAACAGAAATTTATTCTCTCTCAGTCTGGAAGCCAGAAGCCTGAAGTCAGTGTCACGGGGCTTTCAGACCATGCCATCCGCAGGGCTGCGCTCCCCCCAGACCTTGTCTCTTCCAGCACTTGGTGGCTGCCGATATTCCTTGGTTTGCGGTCATGTCACTCCACTCCGCGTCTGCTTCCTAGTGTGTGTGTGTGCGTGCCCGTGTGTGTGTGTGTGTGTCTGTGTGTGCATGTGTGCACGTGCACGTGTGTGCACGGCTGCGAAGTCTCCCTCTGCGTCCCTCCTGTAAGGATACATGTGAATCCATGTAGGGCCCACCAGGATAATCCAGGATAAGCTTTTCATCTCAAGATCTTTAGTTTAATCACATCTGCAAAGTCATTTTTTACCATATACAATAACAGTTAGAGGTCCTAGGGATTAGGATGGGGAGATCTTTGGGTGGGGGTGTAGGGTGTTCACCACAGGGGGAGCTGTTATATTCCAGACCACTGGGAACAGTGCAAACGCTACCTGTAATGAATTTTTTCTGGTACAGACTGTAAATCACTGTAAATCAAATTTTCATTTGAACTGGACTTAAGTTCTTATGGATTCTTCTGTGAATTAATAACGTGAACGAAATGTTATGTCCTCACTTTCTACTTGCATGCAAACCATGATTTTAAATTATACTTTAGTGATATTAATCCTTACAACAAGCCCATGAGAGAGGATAGGTGCTGTTATTTATTCCCATTTTAAGGATGATGAAATTGAGCCCCAGAGAGGTTGGGAGAGTTGTCCAAGGTCACACACGGAAGGGAGATCTGGCTGGAGGGCCCACTGCACGGTATTGTCCTAACATCATAACGTGATGGCTGGACCAAGTGACCTGTCATGTTTCATTAAGCTGGCTTTGCCATGATTCCATAAGCTTGTAGTTGGTTCTGGGAGTCCAGTAAACACCTTTCACACAACCCACATCAAAAATGAAGTACTGATCAGGCTGTCTGAGGGCAGACACAGAGATGAGCCCAGTTGAGAAGAGATGGGTTATTTTCAACGACTTCAGAAGACAATCATAAAATGCAAATATTAGGATTGAACCAACATACATATGCAAACAGAAAAACATCTGTGCTAGGAAAGCATTATTTGTTGTTTATAATCCCCAACTGCAAAGGATGGAGCCAGAAGGGTTCTTTGTTTGCTAAAAGGGATGATGGGCTTGAGAAAAGCAGATTGGAAAAGCTAAGAGTTACCATGCTCAGCATAAGAGAAGAACTATGGAAAGATCCGGGGAGGAGAAGGTTTTTACCAGTTAACTGGCAGTCAATGAGGAAATGAAAGGGTGGAATCAGGTATTTTAATAGTAATTTTGTTAATGTGACATGGTCCTCTCTGCTTCCTCTTGCATTAATTGTCTGTAAAATCTCTTTTATGCAAAACATGCTTCGTAGAGCTGAATTTTTTAAATTAATTAATTTGAGAGAGAGAGAGCACACATGAGAGCGGGGTGAGGGGCAGAGGGAGAGGGAGAGAAGCAGATGTCCCCCTGAGCGCAGAGCCCCACACGGGCTGGATCCCAGGACCCTGAGATCATGACCTGAGCCAAAACCAAGAGTTGGCTGCGTAACCCAATGAACCACCCAGGCACCCCACTGAATTTGTTTTCAGAACAAAGAATGCTGAGCCCTACTTCTAGAAGGGTGCCAGGAAAAAAAGAGACGCTGTATCCACAGAGGCCCAGTCACGTTGGGGGTCACACATATATTTTAAAACTGCATGTATGCTTTTCAAAATCTCCAATGGATTAACTGTGGTATGGGGAATCAAATGGGCAGGATTTCAGTATGCTACTGCATCTGAAACCATAAATTTGCATGGAAAAAAAAAAACGCTTACAAAAATGGGTGGGGGAAGCAGGAGAAACCCATGATCTTTCTGTATTAAAAAACAACCACCACCACCCAAATATTATTCAATATGCAAAACACACACCGTCACTCTCAGAAATGTAAGCATCAGACAACTGACTCAGTTCACGATTCTGAGTCACTTGTTTGCAGTGCTCTGGGTTCCCATGGGGGTCTTAGTTAAGCAAGGTCTCCAGTCTGTTCATTTTCTGACCTGCTTTAAATCTCTGCCGTGGTATATACCTCACCTCCCTCCTTCTGCTTGGATCAGTCTTCTCATTTCTAAAAGCCAGCAGTTTAAAAAGGAATTTTTTCCTTTCTGAGTCTGGATCTGAACAACCAGAGAAAGATGTACACATCCTCCAGAAGGTCAGCGCTGGGAAAGGGCATTCAATGCAGAATGCTCCCTTCAATTTGACCTCCGCTACTGTTTCTCCAAAATCAACCAACCAACTACCCAACCAATCAACCCCCTAAAACTTACTGTATTCAGATCTTGTCTTTTATTTTTTATTTGTATTTTTTTTTAAGATTTTATTTATTTATTTGACAGAGAGACACAGCCAGAGAGAGAGGGAATACAAGCAAGGGGAGTGGGAGAGGAAGAAGCAGGCTCCCAGCAGAGGAACCTGATGCGGGGCTCGATCCCATAACGCCGGGATCATGCCCTGAGCCGAAGGCAGGCGCTTAACGACTGAGCCACCCAAGCGCCCCTTGTCTTTTATTTTTGGACATATATCACTGGCATTAATTTCTGAACTAAACTACAATATTAAACGTACGGGGACTCCATATCTTGAGACCAACATGTTTTTCCAGGGGACAGTATCTCAAATTGCATGACAAAGTCACGTTGGTCCTCTGGTCCCTGGCCTCAGTCTTCAAAGGCCACAGACAAACACTGGCTGGTATTACTAGCAACTGCCCTACGTGATACCTACTACTGTTTTTTGTTGTTGCTTTGTTTTGTTTGGCTTTCTTGAGATATGATTGACATATAGCATGATGTACATTTAAGATATATAAAACGATGATTTGATACACACATATTCTTTTAAAATTTTTTTATTTAAGATTTTATTCATTCATTCATTCATTCATTCATTTATTTATTTATTTATTTATGGGAGAGAGCAAGCAGGAGGAGGGAGAGAATCTCAAGCAGACTCCCTGCTGAGTGCAGAGCCCGGCACAGGGCTTGATCTCAGGACCCTGAGATCATGACCTGAGCTGAAACCAAGAGTTGGACACTTAACTGACTGAGCCACTCAAGCGCCCCCACATATTCTTTTTTGTGGTGAGAACATTTAGTATCTACTCACTTAGCACTTTTCAAGTATGTAGTATTGTTAACTAGCCAGAGGCTGGTACCACTGTTAATTTACAAAGGACGAGTCTGAGGCTTCGAACGTTTAAATAACTTGCCCAAAGTGACAGAGTGGAGTCCTCTGGGACTCCAGAACCTTCTTTTACGTGGATCCATCCCTCTTCACTGCCTAAGCAACAAGCTCCTAGAAATTCCAGGAACTTGTGATACTGTCTCCCAGACCAGAACCTTCACTGACCATTCCCTGAGCCCAGGATATCCTCCCTCTTCTCCCGTTCATTTGCTTATCGGACTTCTATTATTCATCATATCTCCACTCCAGTGTCCCCATCATCAGGACAACTTTCCTGATTATGTTCTCATCGCACCATGTTCCTTACTGGCAAGGCACATATCACATATCACTTATCATGTGAGTTCATTTGTGTGAGGACCCCATCTCAAATTCTATTTTGGCTTATGACTGTGACCCTGAACCCAGCAAGTTATTAAGAGCTCACTAAATTGTTATTGGACCAATAGAAAAATGAATGAATGACAGATTATAAGACAGATGAATGAAAGAATGCAAGTAGCCCCAGGTGGAGAAACCGAAGTTCCATGTGCTGGGAGAGACACCGCAAGCTCCTAGGTCAAGATGGGAGGTACAAGCCAACGAGAGTTTGGGGGGGCCCATCTATTACATCAAGAATGCTCTTGGGGGGCGCCTGGGTAGCGCAGTCGTTAAGCGTCTGCCTTCGGCTCAGGGCGTGATCCCAGCATTCCGGGATCGAGTCCCACATCGGGCTCCTCTGCTGGGAGCCTGCTTCTTCCTCTCCCACTACCCTGCTGTGTCCCTCTCTCGCTGGCTGTCTCTCTGTCACATAAATAAATAAAATCTTAAAAAAAAAAAAAAAGAATGCTCTTGGGCCATCTGGGTGGCTCAGTTGGTTAAGCATCTGGTTCTTGGTTTTGGCTCAGGTCATGATCTCATGGGTTGTGAGATCAAGCCCCCTGTTGGGCTATGCACTCAGCCGGGAGTCTGCTTGAGATTCTCTCTCTCTGCCCTTCCCCCTCCAGCCCTACCAAAGGGCTGTGGGGCCAGGTTTTCATGCCACCTTCTGCCCACTCCCTGTTGCATGAGCCCTGTCTGCCAGCCCACCCCAGGGTCTGGGGGGCAATATCAGGTCCCAGGGGAGAGGGGCCAAGCCAAGAGGTGAGGGTGCACATCTCCCCTCCTGTTCTAGGCCCCCCAGCCTGGCATAGAGGCCATCACACACACACTCTCTCTCTCTCAAAGAAATAAATCTTAAAAAAATAAATAAATAAAGAATGCCCTAGAACACACCCACACTCTCTCCCATGTGCCAGTTCCTAAAATCCAGATGCAAGGCCCAGCTGGTGTAGAAGCTCCCCTCCAGGACCCCAGTGTGAGATTTCCAGAATGCCTTGGCTCTGAGGCCCCTAATCCCCATCACAGCTGTCTCCATGTCTAATATTCCCAGTGTTTGGACTTCAGGTTCCCCTATAGACTCTGAGCTCTTTCTTTGACTATGTTTCCTGCCACCTAGAATGGAACTGTTGCATGAGCCTCAGGCCTCCAGAACCCCAAACCTTCTTCTGTCACTAAGGGGGTAACTCACCAGTCCTGCCACGGGAGAGAGTTAGATAAGTATATTAAAATGCAGAAATTACTTTCAAGGCCATCTTTTCAAACATGCATTTTTTACATAAAATGAGCTGTTTTCTGTACTTTAGACGAAAAATAGGGCTCCCTGCCTTTGAGCTTCTCCATGGATCACCACCATCTTCCAGGCATAAACATATTCCCCATCACCCCAAATTAACCCAATTGTTTTTAAAGAGTAATGTTTTTGTATTACAGTCAGCAGCTACTCAATCTCATGTGGGTCTTCTGTGAATAAAAGCATATTTAAGGGGCACCCGAGTGGCTCAGTCGGTTAAGTGTCTGCTTTCGGCTCAGGTCATGATCCTGGAGCCCCAAGATCGAGCCCTGCATCAGACTCCCTGCTCAGCCCTCCACTCTCAGCTCTCCCTCTGCCCTCCACCCCTGCCTTGTGCTCTCTCTTCTCACTCTCTCTCTCAAATAAATAAATAAATAAAATCTTAAAAAGAAAAAAAAGCGAATTTAAAAGACACAGCGGACCCTACTGATCTATAATGGTACAGGTGATGTGACAGCAGCCCCACCACATTGCCGAATCCCTCCCCAGCTCCTTTCCAACCACGCAGCTGTCCCTAAACCTCTTCTTTATAGCTTCCAGAGCCGCTACTGCTGTCTTCCCAAGAACTGTTTCCAGACATGTCACTTGAAAGAGGTTTTAGACCCAGGGACGAGGGAAAGTAGATGAGGAGAAGGCATAGCAGGAACAAATGTTTTTACCAAACAGCCTTGATGAGACAAAAAAAAACCGTTCTGGAATTTCTTTCCCACCAGTGTTGGGCATGTGTGGCTCAGGCCCAGGAGGAGGACATGACGCTGGGCAGGAAAGCTCTCTCTTTTGTATGTGGTCTGCCATGCAGTCATCTTGGGGAGAGCGGAGGAGCTCCAACCTGCCACACGAGGAAACGCATCTGACACACTCTCCAGAGAGCAAGCTGAGTAGCTAAAGTTACATTTCTTTCATGTTTTTCTTTTTCATGTTACATTATCACTCTGGAACTGAAATGTGTGTAGGAGGCTGGAGACAACAGTAGTAGGGAAGGGAAACAACCAGAAAAGAAAGCAATCACCTTTCAGTGCCTCTCAAGCCTCCCAGCACCAGGATTCTAGGGATCCTGGTGCTGTCCACAGACATGGGGGGAGTCACAGGTAAGCAGTGTGAAAGGCTCACTAAGGAGTGTTCTAACCCCTGTCCTTTACATTTGCACAAGGAGATGGGAAAGAATGTAAGATCACTTTCTAGCAGCTCTTTGTGGTTTGAAGGTTATGCTGGGGGAAGGGAATGGAGGGACAATAAACAACTTTGTCCTGTTTCAGGGGCATCTCTAAAGAAAGCCTGCACCCCGTCTTGTTTAGAGAGGTTAGGTCCATCGAGGGCATGGAGGGGAAGGGGAGTAGAAGGGCAACCCTTAATGAAGACTCTCTTCTTTATCAAATTTCAGTAAGGCTCCTCTAAGCCCTCCTCTCCACCAGGCTTCGACTTTGGCCTCCTAGGTCCGTCCTTGATGAATCTAGTTTTCACAGGGATCCTGCAAAGTCAGTCTAGGGAGAATCCCCCACTTTTGGTATATGATTAAGTTCTTCATCCCCCACTCTTGATGCCTAAGCACTTGGCCTGCCTTCAGCAAGAATCCTATTAGGTGAGTTTAGTAAGAATCCCCCCACCCATGATGTCCCCTCTTAGTATTTTTTTTTTTTTTGATAGAGAGCACACATGTGCATATGTGAGGGCGGGGAAAGGGGCAGAGGGAGAGGGAGAGAGACGGAATCTTAAGCAAGCTCCACAGCCAGCACGGAGCCTGATGAGGGCCTCAATCTCATAACCCTGAGATCATGACCTGAGCCAAAATCAAGAGTCGGACGCTTAACTGACTGAGCCTCCCAGGTGTTCCCCCAACCTTAGTAATTTCTATCCATTGACCCTGTCACTCTGCTCCTTGGCTATAAATCCCCACTTGTCCTTGTATTTAGAGTTGAGCTCTATCTCTCTCCCCTATTGCAACAGAGTTAAGCCTTCACGATGATCTTGAATAAAGTCTTCCTTATGGTTTTTAGTGTCATCCATTTCTTTAAACCCCTTTGAGTGGAGGGCATCAATGGCTGGGGGTGGAGATAAACACCCTCAAGACTGAAAGGAGGATAAAGGGGCTGATAGCAGGCTCCCCCCTTGCAGAGGAGTCCTATGTGCAGGTCCCCGCGGTGCCTCAACAAGGCGTGGCTGCAGGAATGACTTCAGAAGGCTCATGAGCAGGGAGGGGCCTCCAAATCTACACACAGGGTATACCTGTAAGGCGGAGTGGCTCGTATCCCCACCATCACTGAGCGCAAGGCTCTGTACTTTTTCCCAGGATGTCCACCTCCTTCTTGAAGCAGGTGGGCACAGGAGAGCCGAAGCTAGCATTCATTCCTGGATATCTAGCCAATTGCACCGATTTCCACTTTATTCAAAAGCTAAAAACATGTGTTATTTCTTGCCCCTGGGGGTCATGCAACAAGTGTACAGCAGTTAGATAATAAATAACGCAGACCTGTCGGGACATCCGTGGGAGAGGGCACACAGACGAGAGAAGCCATTGAGAACACCACTCCAGAACAGGACCTCAAAAGGCAGAGGATGGAGCTGCAGGGGGCCCCATCTGGTGGCCCAGCGGAGGGAGGCAGCAGCATCAAGCAATCCCAAGGAAGCACTTCTTCCCCCCTGAGGATGTGTTAATGGAGGTCCTGCTTCGGACTTTTTATGTGAATTTAAATGCTGTATGTTTATGCCCCACTGAGTAAAAAGGACACCAAATGAATACACACATGAAAGAAAATCCCAGCCCTCAGCAATCACCCTCCAAATATCCCTCTACATCCTTTTGGAGGAAGGACTGCTTTCTTTACTCTGCCTCTAAGAAACCCTTCCATTATCACCTCCCTGTTTTGAATACTCAACGTAGAAGTCACTAAATACCCAGTTTCTTAATGAGAAGAGAGTGCAGTAGGTCAACAATTTATTTCAACGCCTTCCGCTTAAGGAAGATGAAAGGCTCATTCCTACATTCCATCTCCGCTTTTTTTCCTCAGGTTGTGGTTTTTTTTTTTTTTTAAAGATTTTATTTATTTATTCGACAGAGAGACAGAGACAGCCAGCGAGAGAGGGAACACAAGCAGGGGGAGTGGGAGAGGAAGAAGCAGGCTCATAGCTGAGGAGCCTGATGTGGGGCTCCGATCCCACAACGCCGGGATCACGCCCTGAGCCGAAGGCAGATGCTTAACCGCTGTGCCACCCAGGCGCCCCTCAGGTTGTGTTTTTTAAGTGTTCATCTAATATCCATGAGCTATTTCCAGTGTTCACACTCAGCTTTGCCTTGACAAGTCTATGGTGTATCTAGAAGACCTAGAAAACCGGGGTGGTGATATTCTGGCTAATACATTCTTAAATGGCTGGGTTTCACTCGGAGGCATGAGAAAACTTCCAGGAAGGTGAAGTCTTATGTCTCCCCAATTTCCTTCCACTTTTTATTCTAGTCCCAAACCCAGTTCCTTGGTGTGAGATCTACTTTGCCCCCTTATCCCTCTGGAGATTGTGTGTGTGTGTGTGTATATATACACACACACACACACAAACACACATCACAAGTGGACAGTTCACAGTAGCTTTGCTCGTAGTTGGTGTTAGGATGGTGGTGAGTTAATTTTGTAGGAAACTCTCATATGCCACCCCAAAATATCACTCTTGGGGACCAGAATATGCCACCCCAAAATATCCCTCTTTGCCATAAGGATTATTCTGAGCTGATCATTTTGAGAAGCAAGAGAGCCAGGAGAAGCTCTGAATACAGAGTAGAAGCTTCCCTTTTGTAAGGGAAATTAACATTTACAAAGGAAATCTTCGTTTGTAAGGGTGCCTCTCACTCTGTAGCAGGAAGAGAAGGACAACTTCAAATCACAAGAGATTCTTATCTACACAGAAAGCACTGACTTAAACCTATACAACAAATCTTATCCCTGCCCACGGTACTTTTCCTGGTCCCCTTCCCATAAGTGCTTTCCTCCACACGTTTCTTCCTCTGTTTTAGCTGAAGATAGCATTTAAGCCCAAATTCTAAGCCACCTCTTGGAGTTTACCCATCCCTGAGTTTCTCCCAGGTATATAAGAGATATGCATGTTAATAAGCTTCCGTTTGTTTTTTCCCTTGTTAAGCTGGCTTTTGTTACAGGAGCCCTAGTTGAGAACCTAGAAGAGAGAAGAAAAAAATGTTCCTCCCCTACAGTTTCTATTTATTTTTATCTGCCAGATGTGACCAAAAATGCTACCTAAGAAATAGGAGTCTCCTAATAGTTAATATCGCCCCCAGTGCTGTGGTCCAACACTGACATTCTTGTCTATTTGATGGAAATCTCTAAATCCACCTGCATATCTGACACGTCCATCTACTGCTCCATGCAGCTTTTCTATCAACGGGAAAGCTCTAGTTTCTTTGTTCCTGGAGCAACCAAAGATCAATCAGATGTTCATCTGCTGATACACAGAACAGAGTCCCACTACACCTGTGATGGGGAAGGATCAGCCCGCCACTGAGCCTGGCAGCAGGACTGGGACAACTCCTCACGCTGAGCTTTGCTGTGGCACTCCATGGCAGGATGGGGGTAGGTGAGAACAGAGGCCCTACTGGGGAACACAGCGTGACTTCACAGATTCGGGGGCGGGGGGGGAGGGGGTGGCTGTGTGCCCTGCCTTCTGTTGCTGCCTGCTGTTGAGATAAAATGTCATTAGCTCCTTTCTACAAAGAGGCTTATTTTAAAATGTAAATGCAATAGCACAAACATCCCTCTCCTCCCAGGCCTTGCACCTGATTTTTGGAAGTGTAAGAAAGAGCTCACGGTTGTCCGGTCTGTCCGCAGCTCCCACCATACGGCCGACACTCCGTAAATGGAGTCAGACACATCATTCACCTTAACCTTCATCGAAGCCCCAAGTGGCAACAATCTCTCCTGAGACTTCTCCTGGGGTCCGAAATTAACCCACTGAAATTAACCAGGACAAAAAGCGGACAAATCCTGGGACCAAGGCTTTATCCAGGTCTACTTGGTTTTGAACATCTGACTTGTTCTCTTACGCAGATGGGCATACCCTTGAAAAAGCAGTCATTACCTGCCCAGTGTTGTATCTGCCCAGCGGAATCTGAGGTTCCAGGTGGGAAGCCCTTTCCCCCACCCCAGCTAGGGAACATGGACTGCAAGCATTAGAGACAGCTGTCTTCTCTGGCAGTGGAGCTCCACAGGGTTTGGTACAGTGCCTCAATCATAGTGAGGTTCAAGAAATGTTTGCTCAATGACTAAATGAGAAGATGAATAAAGACTCTTATTAAAATGCAAAAAACCCCACACCCAAACCTAAAGTAGTAATACCCGTGGGACATACTAAGTTGTCGTTTGATCTTTTAAACTGTAGCATGAATGAGTTTACAGGGGATTAGCAAGTCAGTCATGGAGAGGGGGGCAGGCAGAAAGAGGGACATGGAAAGCGAAGTTAGGAGTTGGAACAGCAGAAGCCAAGGAGCCAATCGGTGTGTCTGCGGACACTGACAGAAGGACTCTGATGACGATACTCAACATCCCGTGAGGATTTGTGCAGGAAGGGAGAAAGCATCGCCCAAGGAGCCGACCAGGATCAAGGAGGAGGACAGGAGAACATCCGCACACGCTGCTTACTTCCCAGCCATTCCCGCACCTGTCCCCACCGTGCCATCTACCCACAAAGGGCCGAGACTAAAATATGCCAATAGCATGTATTTTGGAATCAAGTTTGCTGATTACCCAGGGTATTACTTCAGACAAAAAAAAAAAAATACCTGGAATATAATTATGGATGATGCCTAAAGTGAAATCTGGTTAACACCCACCCTTCCCCACTCTCAACTTGAATTCATGCAAAAAATATTTACATACTACATTTCAGGCAGGATTAGAGGATCCCAGTCTGGGAGTCCCTGAAGCAACAATGAGAACAGGGAACCTGATGGCCAGGACAGGGAAGAACATTAATAGTGACAGAGAATTGAGGGCCAGGGTCTAGGCAGAGTGGACAATCGTTTTAAAGCAGATGGAGCAAAATCGAGAAGGAGCTACTCAGGGTTCAGCAGAGGGAATATTCTGACTATACTTCATGAAACAGAACTTGCCAAAAAAACCCCCAAAAAACGTGCAAGATGCTTTATGCTTGCTCCAGAGCCCCTGAGCCTGTGCTTGCCAACGATCCCGCTTCCCATGAGACATTGCATAGGAAGTGGACAGAGATCCCCTTTGCTCAGCCCAGCTTAGCCCATTCCTAAGCGAAAACCTAAGGAGGTGAAATACCAATGACTGAAAAATGCATACCAATGTCCTACTCCTACTCCATGCATAACACAACTTCTTTTCCAATAACCATTATAAAAGTTGATCATATAGTAGGCCCTCCTCCAAAAAAACCCCATAATACTTAAAAAAAATAAATAAATCACCACCATGCAATTGAAGCAAGAAATTAAGAATAAAGGTTTACATTTCTAAAAGCTAACCACTGGGTTATAAAAAAAAATGCGTCTAAATAACTCTTAGATCAAAGAGAAAATAAAAACTGAAATTATACACTATTTAGAAAATAGTGACAACTCTAACACTACGTATAAAAACTTATGAGCTGTGGCAGGATCTGTTCTCAGAGGAAAACACATAACATTAAATGCTTTTGCTATTAAGCAAGACAAAAGGAAAATAAATGAGCTGAGGTTTCAACTTAAAGGGTAGAAAGCAAGAAACCAAGGGAAAAGGGGACAGGACAAAACAGGTTGTAGAATTCAAATACAGGCAAAGAGAGGAATTGCCATGGGCCAAGTTTCTAGGAAAGCAGCGCTTTGCACGTGGCCATGGTGTGGCCTCCCTCCTGTTCAACAGCCTCAGAGCAACTTTATCCTCCTCTTTCTCGACGTTCTTTTTACATTTTACATTTGCCGACACATCAGGAGCTGGTTTTTTTGAACAAGCCAACTAAATAGATTATAAAATTAAATCTAATTTTAAAAGGAGTGAAAAAAAAACACACATAAATGCCATTAGGACCGAGAAAAGGGCTCTGACCACACACATAAAGAAGCTTTTACATGTTTTAATGATGAATGGAAGAAATGCCAATCCAGAAAGCTTTCTGAGACAGAGCTGAAAACTGGCAGGGGCCAACCACTTAAAATCCTGGAAAAGTCATCTGGGATTACTATCCAGAAAGGCACTCAACTCAGATTGTGCTACAAATAAATTCTGTCAATTTTTTTTTTCAGAATAGAAAAATACCATGTAATCGGAAGTAGCACAGAACATAAAAGACAATGGAAAAGTTGGTCATTTTTTCCACACATGCACAAGGCTCATCATAAAGGCAGTAAAGCGAGCACAAGCGCACCCTGAAAACATCAGGCTAAGTGAAAGCAGCTGGTCACAACACACCACTTATTTCATTTGCATGAAATGTCCAGATTAGGCAAACCTAGAGAGACAGAAAGGAGATCAGTGATTGCCTATGGCTGTGGCGGTCAGAGGAAATGAGTAAATGACTTCTTTTAAGGGTGATAAGTACGTATTAAAATCACAGTAACGGCTGTACAACTCTGTGAATATACTAAAAATTCATTTAATTATACATTTTAAATGGATAAAATACACAATCAAAAGGAAAAACGATATACACAAGTCACTGATCAATTGAGGATTGAAGATTTTATTTATTTATTTATTTATTTATTTATTTATTTATTTGACAGAGAGAGAGACAGCCAGCGAGAGAGGGAACACAAGCAGAGGGAGTGGGAGAGGAAGAAGCAGGCTCCCAGCGGAGAGCCCGATACCAGGCTCGATCCCATAACGCTGGGATCATGCCCTGAGCTGAAGACTTAATGACTGAGCCACCCAGGCGCCCCAGAGGATTGAAAATTTTAACAAAAAATCCTAGCAACTAACACACAAGAACCAAGTAGAGTTTACTCTAGGAATACAAATATGGCCCTATTTTAGACAATCTATTAATACAATTCAAAATATTAATAAATCAAGAGAAAAATAATCATGTTGATAAATGCCAAAAAGGCATTACAAATACATTAAGTATGTATTCTCAAGGAAGATCTCCTACAAAATTAGAAAGAAAATTTCCTGAACCTGATGTCTTTTTCAAACAAACATCCAATATTAGTTATAATGGTGAAATGCTCAAAGCATTTCATTAAGTCAGAAACGAGATAAGATCTGCTGTTACCATCAATATTCAATATTGCTCTGCAGATTTCAGTGGAGGCAATAAAAAAGGTAAATATAATGAAGGGAAAGAAAAAGGCAAAGCTATGTTTATTTGTTCATAATGTGATGCTCCACCTTGATAAAACAGTCAACAGAAATTATTAGAACTTATAAGCATTCCAGAAATGTGATCAGTTGTCATTTCCGATGAAAACTTTTTATTGAGGGACACCTGGGTGGCTCAGCGGGTTAAGTGTCTGCCTTCAGCTCAGGTCATGATCTCAGGGTCCTGGGATGAAGTCCCCGCATCGGGCTCCTTGCTAAGCAGGGAGCCTGCTTCTCCCTCTGCCTGCTGCTCCCCCTCCTTATGCGCTCTCTCGCTCGTGAACTCTCTCTCTGACAAATAAATAAATAAAATCTTTAAAAAAAAAAAAAAGAACACTTTTTATTGAAGTAGAGCACACATTTTTTAAAAAGCACCCAAATCTCAAGTGCTCAGCCCTGTCAGTTCAAACACTGACATACCCATTTAACCATCGTTCAAGTCAAGAAACAGAAGATGACCAGTGTCTCTGAATCTCCCAGTGTGCTCTTCCAGTCATTACTTTGTGGTTACCTGCCCAAAGGTAACTACTATCCTGAGTACTAACACTGTAGACTGGTTGTGCTTGATTTTGAAACTTAGAGAAAAAGAATCAAATAGCGTATACTATTTGGGATCTGAATTCTTTGATTCAGCATTATGTTTGAGAGATATACATGCCTTTTGTTTTGAAAAAATAGCATTAATATCCCCAGATAATTAGAGAATATAGCACATTTATAAAACAAGAACTGGGTGCCATAGCAAAAGATGAGTTAGAGAACCAATAAGAATGCTTGAAAATTAAAATACAAAAGCAGAAATAAAAAGTTTAGAAAATAAGGTTAAGAACATTTCCCAGATTATATAGTCAAAAGGTAAAAAATGAAAAGTAAGAGGGTAAAGATTAAAAACTTAGAAAGCTGTTCCAGGAGGTATGACACTCAAATGAGTTCCAAAAATGAAGAAACACACACACACACACACACACACATGAATAAAGAATATCAATAATAAATATGAGTTTCCATTGGAAAGCTCTACCAAGCATCTAGCACAATGGATAAAAGTAAATCCCAAAGCACATCATCATGACATTTCAGAATACCTGGGATAAAAAGGATTTCTAAAAAGATAATGACAAGTCATCTTCAAAGAACCAAGGTCGAAATGGCTCTGAACTTCCCAAAAGCCATGTTGAAAGTTAGAAGACAGTACAACACAGCCTTCAAAACCTCAAAGAAAAATCATTTCAAGTGGGAAGCGTGAATCCAGGTATTTTTAGAGAAGCAAGGACTAAAAACTTTACTGAGGGTATGCATCACTAAAATGAAGGAGTAAGCCATGAAAATAAAGGCATGAGTTCAAAACACGAAGGACCAAACACAGGCGAGAGGGAAAGGGAAGTCTAGAATCTGTGTTATATTGCACAGCCTGTCCCAATGGAAAGGGCCAGAGCACTCTGGAGACTTTTCCTCAAAAAGATGAACTGGTGAGAATATCTAATGTGGCTGAGAGGATTGAGAGGGAATTCAGACAAGAGGCAGAGGGCCTGGGGTTGAATGAGTGGAAAGTACATAGAAAACAAAGCAAGCAAATAAAAAGACAATGATTAAGTACAGGAAAAACAAAAAGCTGAGCAGGAAAGGGGAAATAACCGAAGTATACCATGTGGATCAGCAGTAAGTTATCATAATAATACAAATATTTTTCAATGACCTAAACAAAATTACAATATAATTATAATGGAGGATGGGAAAGGGATGAGAGGTACATGTAAATGTGGCAGGGATAGCTATTACCTCAGCTCCCATAGTAAGAAGTCAGGAAATCATGCCTAAATCTCAAAAAACAAATAGGACTGAAAATATGTTATTTGGAAAGAGACAGGTAGACAGAAGGATCATTTTCAAGAGTGGAGAATGGTCCCTCTAGAGAGTGAAGAGAGCCTTCTAGAATATATATTAGACTTTTAAAACACATGTATATAAATTTCATAAAACTACAAAATAATTTAAAATATGTAAGACCTTAATGAAATAGTAATCATGGTGATCTCTGGTGGTATGATGATGAGTGATCACCTAATACTTTTTGTATTTTTAAATTTGTACAATGAATATTAAATTTACAATGAATACATAATAAAAAAAGTATTTTTTACAATGCGATTTTCAAATTCCCCAGTCTCCTCGCCACTGTCCTTGTTCTTCTCTGCTGGGCTGGAAGACAACATCTGGATTAGAAGCAGAGCAGAAAATGACTCTTATTTCTTCCCCTCCTGAATGCCTATAGACAAATTATAGAGCTCTAATTTCATGGCTGTCAGCCTCTGCTCCTCCCCCCTCATATTCTTCCGGATTTGAAGTCTCGGCAATTTCAAGTTCCTTCAAGCAAAAATTCCAGTTTTCCAGTGATGACTACAAGTATCAGGGATTTTTTTCCCTGTGTGTAGTTACTTTTAAGATACTATAGGGTTTGGTGGCAGATGAGATAGATGTCCCAGTCACCTAAACATTTACAATCTATCAGACCACCATTCTTCACCACTTTGAGGCCTGAGAGTGTATTCAAAGGGAAACACAAAAACGGGGGGTGGAAAGGTCAAGGTGACCATTTGGAGGAATGTTGTCCCAGCCACAGAAGCACAGACGCAGGCTGGAGCTGTTCAGGCCTTCAGGAAAAATCACTGCATTTAAGGGTTCCGGCAACTTAAAATCAGAGCTCGGCTGTCGGTTGCCAGAAATCCAAAGGGAGACATGGAGCTGGGGCAAGGGAAGCAGCAGGCCAGTGGAGAAGCAGGATTCAGCGGTGTGATTCCAGGGCAGGCCCAGCAACGATTTCCAGGAGCCTAGGACTCTGAATGGATGCATCCATGAGAGGGTCTGGCCAAAGAAAGGCCCTTGGCTTCTGGGAAGCCGGGATTCTAGGATCGAGGGCACTGGTGGAGTGGAGGGTTTCAACGTGGAAACCCTACTCCAAGAGCCTCATGAACAAAACAGAGGCCTATGGGAGAGTGCTGGCTACCTGGAGGAAGAAAAGCTGCAGGGATGCCTGGGGGCTCAAGGTTCAAGATGGGAACACTGCTTCTCGGCTCACACTGTGGGAACTAGGACAGCAGCCAGGCCACCATGTCAGACACCTGGACCCAGGACCAGAGTGGGACCAAGTCTGCAGAAGAAGAAGTAGGGTGCAGATCTCAGGGGAGCTGGGGAAAGAACAAACTGGGGAAAGACGGAGGTCCTTGCCCTGTCCCCAACTGTCCTCTAAAACCTGGAATGGAAGAAGAGCCTCAGGGAAGCTGTCCTTCAGAAACCCTCTTCTCTTTGCTCCAGAAGAGGCCAAACCCACGTGCTAGAGGGCACAGTTTGAAAACCGTCCCTGTGCTTTCCTCCTTTGGGCTCCATGACCTCTGCTCCCCCGCTCTAAGTTGCCAGGCGGGCAATGGGGGAGTTTTCCCAGCCCCTTCACTGCCTCTTTCAGGGGTGAAGCTAAGCTCGGAGCTAGCAGGGCCTGGGGCTCTTGGTGCTGAGAAGAATGAAGATGTGCCCTAAATGAAAGCCCATGGTTTCCTGCCTCCAGTCCCATGAAAAGAAGACAGGGAACAGGAAGGTGATGAGAAGTGGCAAGTGCCCAGTTTCAGCCCAGAGAGAGGGAGCGATGTGTTCCCCAGTGAGGTTGGCGCAGAGGGCAGAGGGGGGCTTTTGCCTCCCTCTTCCCTGGGGGCCATGGAAGGAGCCTGCCTCACAGGGGGCCCCATATCCATGTGGGGCCCGCCTTACCCAAACGAACATGATGGCACAGCGTGGCCACGGGGTGGGGGAGGAAGGGGGAGGCTGAGGGGAAAGCCAGAAGAGCCGCCGAGGGTCTCTCCTGAAGCCAAGATGAGTCTGCAGCTGAGGCTGGGATGAGTGGGGAGCAAGACACCAAGCTCAGGTGTCTGCCACCAGCACACGCCACCGGGCACAGAGACAGAGGTCCTGACCAAGCAGAGAGGTCAGACCACAATCGGGCTGGCTCTAGTCCCCTGCCAGCAACTGTGGCAGCTGGGGACACTGCCCAAGGGAAGGAGAGACACAGAGAGACCCTGAGGCTTCCACTCAGCTGCCAGGGCGATGAGCCCACCCGTCCCCACACCTATCCCCACACACACCATCTGAGACCAAGCATTCTTTTTGGAGGAGGCGGAACATTTCCGAAGAGACACACTGCTCTCAATAACCCAGACCCAGCAGCAGTCCCTAGATTTCTGAATTGGGTGCGCCTCGCATATAGTAAAGGCTCAATACGTATCTGCTGTTACATCAATGAAGGATTCGATATTCTGCACTTTTCTGTCCAAGACAGCGGAAGGAAACTAAAGAAATTTCGTAACGACTCAATAGCAGACGTGCTATTTTATCATTCGTCTCCACATCAGAGCATTTAATTGAGGCTAGGGGGCCAGAGGCAGGGTGGAAAAATGCACATTAATGGCCTTTCTTTGGCTTCATTGCCTTTTTGCTTCCATTTACTTCATAATAGCACATGTCAGTCACCGTTGGGAGGGGGACAGGGGATCGAGGGGTACATATAGAAGTAATGATAGCAGCTTCTGGATTCAAAGTTATTATCAGTTTGATTCTCAGGACAAGTGAAAGCAAACTTGCTATCATCCTTTCTGAGCGAGGGCAAAAAGATACAGAAATAAATTCACAAACTACACTCAGTGGAGTAAGGACTGGAGACGGAGTTGGCCTCCAACAGGAGAAGCTGTGACTGGCCCCAAGTGGTTCTCAGAGTTGGTTACAGCACAAGAATGGTCCACCCGCCGCTGGCTCTGTCTACAAAACTATGTGCAGCCACCACGTACGCCACAGTTGGAAATTCAACATTAATAAAAGACACTCAAGGAACATTTCTCTCGTTTTTTCCTTTAAGTGAAACTTCTTAGGAACCTGGAGGTCCACTGAACTTCATGCACAGAAGTCAAACTCCAAAACACTGACTAGTGCATCCTACCGGGTCTATAAAGGACCTCCCGTGCAGGGAAGCTTTCCCAGACCTCAGACGCAGCCCGATCTCAAAAGGCTTTGAAGGGGCCACTGCTCCATCACACGCTGCTCGTACTGATATTGTCTGACAGTCAAACCAGCTATCCCGGCCTCTCCGCTGCTATGAGGATGTGAGACCCAAGTGGCTTAATGACAAGGAGCCTGGACGTGTTGTGGGAATATGAAGCCTGTTGCCCCTGACTTTCTGTGTGCCTGGTTGCAGAAGCTATTATTAAAGCCCTATGACTCTGACCTAAAATTCCAGGGAGAGGCTGCAAAGTGTCAATCGGAACTTCCCTGCTTTGGGAAAGTCTGGGGTGAACTCCTGCAGCCTTAGAAACCGGGCTGTGTCCATAAGGTGAGGAATGCCTGGGTGCACACCAAGTTAACAGCAAACGGTCATTTGGCGTGCTGGAGGGTGGGTGGTTCATTCCTTAGTGGAGAAGCACACCACAGGCTCTGCTATTCGTGCTTGTGATTAATTTCCCGGGCTCTCACGGAAATCTCTACTTGCTTTCTCCCCAGTCCAAGAGAAATGAAACAGTCACGTGTTCCTGTGTTTCCATAAAAGAGAGGAGGAAACGGAGAGGGGCTCGGTTCCAAATAGAGCCTCAAATGGAACAAATGTTGGCATCTGGGAAAGCCTGACTGGAGCAGATATGTCGTGGAGAATGGTTAAGTCTGGCAGGGCTAGCAGGGAGCTGGACGAATGGCAAAGGCTGGCTGGGCTTGTGGACGAGTTACGACCTGTATCTTAGGCATCGCATCCAGAAGATGCCCTAAAAAAAGACCAGGGAGCAATAATGCACCATGGACACGATGGGCCAGAGTTCCAAACTTCGCCAAAGAGAAAACAATGGGGCCGGGAATAAAGAGAGAAAGGGCATTTTCTACTCTGAACTCAATCCGAGTCTTCTGTAGCTACGTTTTGGGCTCTGAAGTGGAGTGGGGAACAGAAAAGGCAGGAAAGGGCAGGAGAAGGAAAACATACGCAAGGTTGGAAGATGGCACATTCTGGAATCATCTAGAAAAGGGGGATTAAAGCTACCAAAGTAATGGCTGGATACTACCCCCTCCCAACCCCTGCCGCAATCATACCTATCCAGCTCCAACTGATAGGGAATCTGAGGCCCTGCCAGATCAATTTGGCAGAATTAACAGTACCGCTGCTCCCCTATTTATGTCCAGCAATAAGTCAGGACCTGGGCATTTAACTCAGAGGCAAAGCATCTTCTATTTTTAAAACGCTTAAATTTAAAAGGGAACTTCTCTGCTGTTTGGCAGCCCAGCACAATGAGCCTCTTTGTAAGCGAGGAGGAAAGCCTTCCCCACATTATTCAGATTTACCTACTTGCTGCGATGAGCTGTCATAACACACGTTGGCTGATGGAGGTAGAGGTCTCCGCTTGTCGCCGCAGTGAACGGTCGCCTGCAAAGCCTTGCTCTAGCTCCAGGGCACTGCCTGGGAATTTTGCTTCCAAAAGCACGGCATCCAGCAGCAGTATCAGTGTGTCATGCAAAGAGAAAAACTGATCTACCCAGGCTGGTGCTGAAGGTCCAGAGGGGATGTCAAGAAATACCATTTATTTCACGCAAAAGCAGTGTGTTCACCAATGTGTAAGCACGCTTCTGTTTCATAATGAACAGCCTCCCTGAAGGGACTGACTGGAGGACCCTGGGCCTCTTTTTTTTCCAGGCAAATGCCCTTTTATTAAAATTGTCACTTCTTTTAGCGCCCAGAGTTCTGCTCTGTAGGCAGGCTACTCCAATGACCAGGTTCTCTGTCCTAATCATGCAGAGTTGGAGGAATGGACCAAATGTGAAGACAAGGGTTGCAGGGTTCCCATAGGGAGGAGCAAGGCTGGCCACCAGAGAATACAGAAGAACCCTAAGAACAACAGCGAGAACTAGCGTCTTTAAGTATTGGCACGTATTAGTCTTCATAACGACCTTGTAAAATAGACTATTGTTCGCACTCACAGATGAAGAATATGAGCTGCAGACAGGTAAAGTGGCCTGTCTGAGGTCCTATAGAATGGGTCTAGGCCACATATACCCCTTTGACAGAGAAGTAAATGGAGGCTCAAAGCCAGCGGTCAAATGTGGTCCCAAAACAGGTCATGGCAATGTTCTCTCTCTCCCATCATGCCACCAGCACACAGAGCCATTGAGAAATGCTTGCTCCCGGGGCGCCTGGGTGGCACAGCGGTTAGGCGTCTGCCTTCGGCTCAGGGCGTGATCCCGGCGTTATGGGATCGGGCCCCACATCAGGCTCCTCTGCTATGAGCCTGCTTCTTCCTCTCCCACTCCCCCTGCTTGTGTTCCCTCTCTCGCTGGCTGTCTCTATCTCTGTCGCATAAATAAATAAAATCTTTAAAAAAAAAAAAAAAGAAATGCTTGCTCCCAGCTTTTTTTTTTTTTTAAAAGATTTAATTCATTTGACAGAGAGAGAGTGCACAAGCAGGGGGAGCAACAGGGGGAGAGGGAGAAGCAGGCTTCCTGTTGAGCAGGGAGCCCAATGCGGGGCTCAATCCCCGGTCTATGGGATCATGACCTGAGCCGAAGGCAGATGCTTAACCGACTGAGCCACCCTGGCGCCCCCTCCCAGCTTGGAGCACCATGAAAAGGCAGCAGTCCATGGCGGATGGCTATACAGAGCAAACACATGCCATCCTGTGTTTCCATGCAGGCTGGACCTGCTGCTTTCCCAGGAAGTGACAAACTTGAGGATGCTGCTGTTTCAAGGTATTGATCAACTGTGATCTCTATGAGGTGTTCTTTCCAAGTGTCTGACCAACAGCAAATGCTTTAGAGAAGTGGATATGGCTTTCACTGGACACTCTTACAAAAAGGACAGAAATGCAAGAATGCATTCATTCCCTCTCCAGTGGTCATTCTCATCCACTGAGTTCTCATTTGGGGTCTCAAAGGTGTGCAAACATGGGAAAACTTGAAAAAGACCAAAACACGAGTAGAGTATCTTCTGCTTAGAACAGAGGTTTATACACAATAGGAATAAATGCTCACAAAGCAAAGAAGGGACAAACATTATACTGCAGAGCCGGCCCCTATCCTTGACCCTACTCATAACACTGCTTCCTCCAGAGGCAGATGAAACCCACAGTTGACCAGTATTGACCAAACCAACACCTTCTATCAACGGGACTCCTCCAGGATTGTCCCCTCAAGAAAGCAAGCAGAGTTTCATGGAGGGTTGTTATTTTTAACTGTAAATTGCCTCGTGTCTTGCTTCTGTAGTAAAGCTCTCTTTACTGAAACTGATTATCTACAACACCTCGTGCCCAAACTGCAGAGAGTTTACAATGAGTGCTTTTCTTTTCTTTTTTTTTTTTGTTTTTTTTTTTAAGATTTTATTTATTTATTTGACAGAGATAGAGACAGCCAGCGAGAGAGGGAACACAAGCAGGGGGAGTGGGAGAGGAAGAAGCAGGCTCATAGCGGAGGAGCCTGACGTGGGGCTCAATCCCGTAACGTCGGGATCATGCCCCGAGTCAAAGGCAGATGCTCAACCGCTGTGCCACCCAGGCGCCCCTACAATGAGTGCTTTTCATCTGAGGGACCAAAAGCTTTGTTATGGAACTTTTCTACTCCTGGAACATTACACCTTTACGTGCTGGATATGGTTTATGGCTAAGAAAACGAAAAGCTCATCGACATAGAGGGTGAGTGACCTGACTAATGACATAGACCCTATTGGTGCCAAAATCGACCAGATCATTCCTCTGCCACCGGACAACAGCAGGGCAGGAAAAGAAGGTGGAGCTTTTCCACTGTGATTTTTCTCTTCCTGAACTGGGACAGACTTCAGTTGGCCCCTGAGCTAGATTCCTTTCCGGACTCTCCTTTCCTAGACCCAAGGTCAAGTACTAGCCACTGTGGTCTTCAATCTGTCCTTCCCCATGTGTTGCAGTTGGCTAGCATCCGAGGCAGAGCCTAGGTTGGCCAACAAGACCAGGCTCTGACTCTGTGTGATGGTCAACTTCTTCCCAGGATGCTCCTTGTTTTCTGAATCCCTGCTTTCAACTCTACCATGACGGATTCTGCTGCTCTGGGATTTGACCCCAGTTTAATTAGCTGGCGTACTCTGTGTTGTCCAGTCATGTCCCTCAAAAGGGGGACCACACAAGACTAGGAGCGAAGAATTAATAACCAACTGTCTTCATCTTGTTGCAAGATTGGCCATCTGCTGATGGCCATCATCTCCAAAGATAGAATTCACATTCTACTCAATTCATCTATTTAAAGTGCACAATTCAACAGTGTTTGGTATGTTCACAGAGTTGTGCAATCATCACCAAAATCAATTTTAGAACATTTTTATCACTCCCCCAAAAAGCCTTGTACTCATCAGCAGTCCCTCCTCTCCCTGCCCTTTCCCCAGGCCAAGACGACTGCTCAGAATTCTACTTCTTGTATCTAATTAGTGTTTTATCCATCTTCACTCTCCCCATTGGACCCCTGGATCGAGTCTGGGCTCCTCTGTTTGGTTTTGAGAACCCTCCATAAAATGGACTTCCTGTTTTGATCTACTTGCTCTTGAATCTTTCCTCTCCTTTTTAATGCACATTCCCTACCTTCAGCCTCCTCACCACACCCAAAATCTCGTAACCTCTTGGTGTGGTAAATGGTTAAATTCAGTGGATTGCCCCAGCCCTGCACGTTCTAAAGAAAGAACTGGCTCTGGCCAGGGTCCAGGAAGATACCTGATAAGGACTTGAGGTATCCTGCCTGATAAGTGTGTCTTTGCATGTGTGAGGCCCTGGACTATGCTAGTGTAACCTGTGTGTGTGGGGAGCTGGACACTGCCTAGTCAAGGTTAGTCACCTGGCACTCCATGCCTACATGACTGACCCCCACCAAAAACCTTGGATGCCAAGGCTCAGGTGAGCTTCCCTGGTTGGCAATATTTTGTACCTGCTGTTCCATATCACCGCTGGGACATGAAGCATTGTCCATGCAACCCCATGGAGAAGACAACCGGAACCTCATGCCTGGTTTCTCCTAGACCCTGTCCTATGCATCTTTTTCCTTTACTGGTTTTCATCTGTACCCTTTCACTGTAACAAGTTGATAACTGGGAGGGTGACTGCTTTTCTGAGTTTATGAGTCCTTCTAGTGAATCATCACACCTGAGGGCAGTTTGGGGACCCCAAACACACTCATTTCCACTCCTAGCCCTCTAATTGTGCTGTCTCCCACATACTATGCCGGTCTGCAAGACCCAGAAAGTCACACCTTTTCCGGGAGAGACAGCACAATGGGGAAGACCGCAGACTCCGGGCAACGGGATCGGCATCCCAGCTTCATCTCCCACCAAGTGTGTGACCCTGAGTAAAGTGCTTGTCCCGCCTGTGAAATGGAGACCATAATAATACTCACCTCCAACGGCTAGCATCAGATGTAAATGGATTTGCATTGTGTAAAGCATAAGATTAATGCCTGGCACATAGAAAATTCCAACACTGGTTACGGTTTTTATGAGCTCTCCCATCCTCTCCAGTCACAAAGTTAACCTCCTTCCCATCAACCCACACTTACCTGTGCTTAAATGCAATTGTGCCCACTTGGGTCCTGGGTCTCCAACCAGCCCATGACCTCCTTCAGGAATATCATGTCATTTACCGACCCTGTCCCCTCAAACATTCCTACAAGGCTGAGTACACAACTGGTTCCTGAAATATATTTGCTGATGTCTAGGGAAGGTATCTCTATTTAAAAGTCTAGGAAAATGTGATTCCTCATGTAAGGATTTCCCCTGTGTAAGCCAGTCATATTCCTCTAGGGAGGGAAAAACAAAACAAAACAAAACAAACCACCCTTCTCCTTTATATACATTTGTGTACGGAATCTGAGATACCAGCAACCACACATGTGAGGACAGCCCTTTCAACTAGAAGACTCTAACAGCCTCTAATGGCTCCTATACCTTATAATTACTATCAAATTATATGTTGGATTTAGGATGGCTAATTATTAATCATCAGCCTGAATTAGTTATTAATGAGTAATGCCACTAATTACAGGGTCACCTAACACAGAGCAGGCAGGCACCCCCGGCACCTCACAGAGGATGCCTAATTCAACTGCAGACAGTCCCTGGAAGCAATGTGCTGGAAAATGTCCCATCTCTGGTGACACCAGAGACCCTTGCCTCCTGGTAAAACCTATGGGATTTTACAGCTGGAAAGAACTGGAAGGATCAGCACTTGCCACGCTGTGAGCTACGCATCTCTGAAGGCTGCTGAGCTAGGCTAGGTTTCCATGAATTCAACATGCTCCCAACACAGACTATATCCCCTCATGCTTATGTTTGCTACTGTTTTTCACATACATGGACACAACGTTAGAAATCATAAAATTTAAGTTTATATCCAAATACAACTGAATTCATAGCAGTGCTTTTGTCAGGGAATTCTCACGGAAGATTTGTTGAATGTATATTCCCAGATCCTCAAAACCGCCATCAATTACTTCTTTGTTCTTGGTCAGCTCATCCATTCTCATTCCTTCCAGAAATGATTCCAGACCTTTATCACTTTCCCATAGCCTCCCATGCAAGGCCTAAATCTCACTTTTAAGGATGATTTCTCCTCCTCTTTCCTGAGGAAAATGTAGGTCATAAAGCATGTGCTCTCTCTTCCTGCTTTTCTAGACCAAACTACTGTTTGTGTTCTTGACTGACCTCCTCCCTATGCTCCAGGGTTCTTCGTTTCCAACCAACCCTCCCTCCTTCCTATGTCTTCAGACCTTTCCTCTCCTTGCTCTGTGCCCTCAATTCTATGCACTGTGTTAAAACAGCACTTTTCATGTCCTCACCTGGGAAGAAGATGTTCAAGCAATTGATGCTATATTCAAGGAGATCGTGCAGAAGGTTCAATGTCGATAGCTAAGAACAGCTGATGAGGGAGCGGCGTTTAGGGGATGAATGTGTCAGAAGAGCTTCCCTGGGGCAAGGTGCTCCTTGGAGAGAATGGGGATCCAACCATCTGACCCAAGCCTGGTGGCCAGTGCTTCTGGCAGAAAAGAAACCACCTCACTGCTCTCCGACCCAGGTTTAGCAAAGGGAAAGTGGCCTGTGGAGTCACCTCTCCTCTCCCATGTGGGACAAAGGTATGTGAATCCTGGAAGCAGATATGGAACTCAGAACAAATGTTGGCCTATGACCACTTTCAAAGTGGTCATTATTAAAGTTCACTATAAAAAAGGAATGAAGTACTCACACATTACAACACGGATGAACCTTGCAAACTTTATGCTATGTCGAAGCTCAAAACCCCACAGAGTGTATGGTTCCACTTATATGAATTGTCCAGACCAGGAAGTCCATAGAGACACAAAGCAGACTGGTGGCTGTGAGGGGCTGGGGGGGGGCAGAGTGGGGAGGAGGGGATGACTGTCTACTGGGGAAGGAATTGGACAGTGAGTGTTGATGGGTGCACAATAGCGTGAATGTACTTAATGCCACTGAATTCTATATCATAAAATGGTTAAAATGGTAAAATTTATGTTATGTGTCTTTCACCACCTTAAATAAAATTATCAACAAAGCAAAACAGAAAAAAAGAGCTGTCCAAGATTGTAGCCTATATGATACGGAAACAATCTAAGTGTCCATCAGTGGGTGAACTAGACCAAGAAAATGTGATGTATCTATACAATGAATACTACCCAGCCTTAAGGAAGAAGGAAATCCTGCCATTTGCAACAACGTGAATGAACCTTGAAGGTCTAATACCGAGTGAAATAAGTCAGACAGAGAAACACAAATACGGAATGATTGCACCTACATATGGAATCTAACAAAGTCAAACTCATAGGGAAACAGAGATTAGCGTAGTGGTTGCCAGAGGCTGAGGGTGGGGGAAATGGAGAGGCGCTGGTCCAAGGGTATAAGGTACCAATTACAAGACAGGTAAGTTCTAGAGATCTAATGTATAGCATGACAACTACGGTTATTATTAATGTACCATATACTCGAAATTACCTGAGAGAATAGATCTTAAGGGTTCCCGACCAGTTTAAAGAAAGTAATTACGTAAAGTGATGGAAATGTTAAATGGCTTGATGGTGGTAACCATTCTGCCATGCGCACCTATACCAGAACATCACACTGTACACGCTAAATATACAGTTTTTATTTGTCAATCATATGTCAAAAAAGCTTGAAAAAAATAAATGTTTAAAACGCATATGTAAACAAATGAATGAATGACTTGGAAATAAAAGGCAGCTCTGGAGTAGGGGGACCCTAGCAGGAAGAGGGCGCGGGGCAGATGCAAAGGCAGAGGTGGAGGGAGCCTTGGGAGAGGCTCGAGGAAGGAGGGCTCCTGCCACCTGGATAAAGCAGGTTAGAGATTCAGATTCCCCAGGCCCTACACGGAGCAACTGGAAGAACCTTCCTTTGAGGAACAGATGAGTGAATGACAGAAAGAATAGGACTCCAGCCGCTCTCCCACTGAGACCCTTCTCTGAGAGGTAAGAGCTGGGGCAGGGCTCCTGAGTCTTTCAATGAAGAATCTCAGCAGTAGAGGGCAGTGACATACAATGGAGGCGACAGGGGGACCTCACATGGCTTAACTCAAGCTCCAGAAAGTAACTATGCTTCTCCTATGGCTCTGAGTGACTCTTTCCCCAAATCCCCCAGTTCTGCAGTAACGCCATATAGTGCCAGTGCCCACAGCTCCTGGTGTGAGAAGCAGGGACTACAGCTGTCCTGGGAATGACAGAGGTCTCTCTCATAGCTCTGAAGAAGAGGGATGTTTTGGCCAACATTTAGCAGTGAGGAGGAAGCCAGATGGAATGATCTGGATTTGTGTCTTCTTTTCAAAGTCTGTGTCCCTGCCCCCCCATCCCAGCACCATCACCTGGGGCTGGTAGCACCTGCCTCCTTGTTGGGGGGCGGGCACGTGTTCTTCAGTCCCCACACCCCACCCTTATACTTGGACTCCACTCTCTTTAATGGCACCTGCCCACTCTCCACTCCGGAAGCTCTGGTGGAGACAAAGAAAAGCAGAGAACAAACGGAAAACCATGGAAAATAAACTATTTACCAGGCAGGAGGAAAAAAAAAAAAATATATATATATATATATGAAGAAAAAGGGAAAGAAGTAAAACAGAAAGGATATACATTTTCCTTTTTTTTAAGGATATAAATGTTCTTAATACAAAATCTCCTATATTATGTTGTCTACTGGGAAGATTCAGTACCTACAGCCTCATCCAGTCAAATGCCATTTGGATTGTGAAAATGTTCTCCCCATCCCATCCCTCACCAAAATAAAATCATTACTATTAAAATATTAGGATCGCAGTGGGGAGTGGAAACTACCATGTCCTAACATTTAAGAAATCATAGTGTATCTGCATAATAACATCAGAAGGGCCATAAAAACTCCATCCTACAATTAAATAGTTCCATCCACTATTAACAAATTAAGCATTTCGTAAGTTATGATACATTAAAAAGAGATCATTGATACTTGATTCTGTTTTGTACATCAGAGATACACGTAATATTAATGACTCATGATCATGACTATTTTCTTGAGTCTTTTTAAAGTACGTATTAATCATCTGTTAATATTACCGTAACTCATAAAATACAAGCTAAATTTCCTCTTAGTGCCTTTCATACGTAGGAATAGCTATGTTTTCTGGGCATCTTACAGCATGGTACCGTACCCGCTGCTTTCCCTCCGTGGCTAACAGCACTGTTAGCCCATTCCCGTATCCATCACGGCTGGAGGTCAGCCTCCCCGTGGGTCAGGGATGAAGTACTCTGTGTGTTTAGTTCAGCAGTGTTAATTTCATTCATGCTATTGTGCAAACGATCTTCAGAACGCTTTTCATCTTACAAAACTGCACGTCTACACACATCAAGTAAGAACTCCCTATGCCTCTCTTCTCTCCAGCACCTGCCAACTACCATTCTTCTGTCTCCATAAATTTGGCCATTCTAGGTACCTCATATGAGTGGAATCATATAGTATTTGCCTTTGGTGACTGGTTTATTTCGCTTAGCATAAGGTCCCCAAGGTTGAGCCATGCTGTAGCGTATGTCGGAACTTCCTTCCTTTTTTAAAGCTGAATGATATTCCATTGTATTCATACCCCCCGTTTTATCCACCCATCCATCTGCTGGTGGACATTTGGGTTACCTCCACCTTTTGGCTATTGTGAATAATGCTGCTATGAACATGGGTGTGCAAATATCTCTTTTAGAGGCTGCTTTCAATGCTTTGGGGTATGTATCCAGAGGGGAAATTGCTAGATCACGTGGTAATTCTATTTTTTAAAAATTTTTTGAGGAACCATCATACCGTTTTCCATAACAGCTACATGATTTGACACTTCTACAAGCAATGCTTAAGGATTCCAGTTTCTCCACATCCTTGCCAACACTTGCTGCTTTCTGCTTTTTTGTTTGCTTGATAGTAGCCATCCTAATGGCTGTGAGGTGGTACCTTACCCATTAAATTTAAATATCCCAAGGGTTATGCTTTAACTTCCCAGATGAGTCTATGCAATTACTGGCAAGGAGCCAAGAGTGTGGCCCTGCAGCATTGCACAATGGCATCGAACATAGAGACTGGGATGGAAACTGAGTCACGAGACATCTCTGATGGAGGAAGTTACTGGCCCAAAACATCACCTTCCTCATTGCACAGATCTGCCCATGGGAAGCTCTACTCGAATGTGATTAGTTCCTCAGCTTTCAATTTGAGCAGAAAAATAAGGGAACATGAGGCATCTAAGTTATTTAAAATGTGATGACTAGAAACTTCAGAAAGTCCTCATCCTAGTCCACAATTCCTTCTTGCCACCCTCCTTCATATCAACAAACACCGCTCTAACGCCAGGCCAAGTAAGAAGGCCTCTGCCACTTCTTCTAACTGCAGACAGAACCCTGAAGACTTGAAGTCACTTTGGCCCTTCAGCAGAACTCACAGGATACTAAACGATAACTCAGGTATCATATTCGTTACAAATCAGAGCATCTGTAGTGGGCTGAACAAGGCCCACCTCCCCTCAAAACAACCCACGTTCTAATGTCTGGAACCTGTAAATGTTACCGGACATGGGAAAAAGGACTTTGCAGATGGGATTCATCACGGGCCAGAGGATTCGTTTAGATAATTCACATGGACCGTAAATGTCATCACAAGGGCGCATCACACGGGAGGCAAGAAAGTCAGAGGGAGAAGGAGGGCGTGTGATAAAGGATGAGGAGGAAGAGGGATGTGATGTAGCCACAAACCAAGGAGTGAGGACTTCTAGAAGCTGGAGAAGGCACGGAAATGGATTCTCCCCTACAGCCTCCAAGAGGACCCTTGCCACGGAGCACACCTCGAGTTTAGCTCTGTAAAGCTCATTTCAGACTAAGAGAATACATCCACGTTGCTTCCAGCCACCACACTGGTTGTAATCTGTTACAGCAGCCATAGGAATAGGACATCAAAATCAACCCCCATTACTCAACATCCCTTCTATGAGCTTCGCAGCTGGTGCATTCTGGGGTACTGATCCCTTCATTTCTGGGGGTAGCAGGGTGGGACGTGGGCGAGGGTCACACAAATATTGTTCTTTTCTCCGTGTTCCCACATCATGAAAAGATTGATGGAAGGTTGCAGGTATGAAAGAGACACGGGAATTAACACCTCTCAAGGGTCACAGGTCAAGCTCCTGCACACAGCCCATCAGACAGGAGGATGAATAAAAGGAGGTGGACGTTCCTATCATTGCGATCTTTCAGTAATACCGTTTGAAAGGCTGCACTTGAAAACTTTAGCAAAAGAAGCAAAATGTGGTGTCTTTCCTCAGCGAGAAAGCTCTGAGGGTTAAGACACCGAGAAGTCTCAAAATAACTTCTGTGCACTGCTGGTCTGCCCCAGGCAGCCTCTCATACACTCCCTCCCTCCGGGTTCCTGTATCCCTGGGATCTGGGGATGCGATGCCTCCAGAGCCTGCCTGACACTGACCTGATGGGGAGAGAAGGGTCTCCGGCGTCCCACCAGTCTTTTGGGGGGCTGATGTACATGCACCACAACTCCCAGCTGTAGCCGTGGGCCGAGTTCTCGTACCGCTGCACCTCAAAGGTGTCCTGCTTGATGTTGTCGATGGATGGAAGGATCACTCGCTTCCGGTTCTCCTGGATTCGGGACAGAACCGGCTCCGCCCTGAAACACAGGGAAGGAGAAGTAAAATCTCTCTCCTGCGGCAGGTCCACCCCTCCACTGGTACAGACCACCACACCACAGGGAATGAACAGAAGCGACCTAGCTATAGAGGGGGGGCCTGGGTGGGCTGGGGCTCAGGTGGAAACTGAGGCACCTGGTAGACCGTGCCACTATGAGCATGCTCTGTAAGGTGGTACTCCTGGCCCCCAGGGGATCATAGGGTGCTGTTGCCTGGGCCCAAGAGGCCCAGAGCAAGAATTCAGAACGCGGGCCCTCTCCCCCAGACATCCCCAGGCCTCTCTTTTGTGCTGACAGCCTAAGCCAAGGCAAGGCTGGCTGACTCCACGTGGTTCGTGGTTCGGGCTTTGCACTGCGCTCAGGCTTCCCAGTGTTTTCCATATTCTCCGGGCACTGGTTGATGCCTCTTGTCTCTTCAGCAGGAGCTGAATTTTCTCTCCCCAAATGGGTCACTTCTGCCCTTTGATGGCCTGGTTTTAATAAGCATTTCGCTAGCTTCTTGGTGTGTGTGACTGTTTCAGTTGTTTTAATTGATTATTCAATTGATTTCTTAAAAGGGATCTAATTGAATTGGTTAGCAATGGCAGGAGAGAACTAATTAAATGCAAAGGCAGGCGAAATCCTGCCTCCCAGCTAGCCTACCCCCTCAGGGCTGCAGCAGGAAACAGGCAGGGACCTGGCTCGGGGTTCAAGGTGCAGCCCTGTCGGCTTAGAAGAAAGCAGATGGTCAGACCCTCCCCACCAGTGTGTGTCTCCAAGGCAGACGTAGGAAAGGATTGTCTCCCAGATTCGGGAAGGAAAGATGGCTCTCATAAGCCAGGGCATTAATCTCCCTGCTTAGAACAGAGCTCAGGCTTTGGAAAAGAGTCAAGTGAAAATCCCATTCCTCTGCATTATTTGGAAGAATAATGAGAACGCTCGGCCTGCCTCCCATCTCTTTTCATTTCCAGCTATTGAATTACCTGTTGGCTCATCTCATCTTTCTATTTAAAACGAGCAATAAAATATACCCTGGGCCATTTACTGCCTCCAATGCTTTTGCACACATCATATAGGCTGAAGCCAAGTGGGACTGACTCTCCACAGCTTCCGGATACTCTTTGGAGCTTCACCCCTGCAAGCACCTGCTCATGCTGTCCTCCTCCGGGAATGCCCTTGGCACTGGCAAGAAGTCTAGCTACCTATGGAGTCTTACCAGATCAAGTGCCACCTCTCCCAAGAAGCCATCCTTGATTTCTCCTGGTAGGAAGGCTCTCTCCTTCCTCTTGGACCATCTTCCCCACCTCATCAAGTCGCTCTGACTACACCTTGTCTTTGCTAATCTTGGAACACAGTACTTTTCCTCATGAGCTAACGGTAGCTGATATTTACTATGTGCCAGGCACCATTGGACACATTCCACATGGGCCAGGCAGGCTCACGTGTCTCACAACGGTCCCAGGAGTCAGACAATATGATCAGCATTTGACAAATGAGGTTAAGTGGCTTGCCCCCGGGGCCACACAGCCAGCCGGTGGCAGAGCCGGGTTTCTAACCTGGATGGTCGGGCTTCACGCCCTACCCATAAGCTCCACTGCGTCCTTGA
This sequence comes from Ailuropoda melanoleuca, assembly GCF_002007445.2. Taxonomy (NCBI): domain Eukaryota; kingdom Metazoa; phylum Chordata; class Mammalia; order Carnivora; family Ursidae; genus Ailuropoda; species Ailuropoda melanoleuca. The sequence goes on along the minus strand of NC_048227.1, from coordinate 13,461,999 downwards.
CCGGGGCAGCGGCCCCCCTACCCTCCCCATCCCCGGCTGGTCTGGCGCCCCGCTGTATAGACACATTCAGTTAACCCCTCACTGTGGTGAACTTCTAAGCACAGGGGCCGAGACCTTCGCTCCACTAACGCTTCTGAAGCTGTGGAGTGTGATCTCCCAGTCTGCAAGGGAAGGTACACCCGTCCCCAGTTATTTGCACCCCTCCCTGGAGCCAACCCAACCTTTTACCAAGCTGCCCGCTGCGCTTCCGGCTTGGCGGCGCACTCCCTCCTTCAACCCCAGTTATCATGTGACCTGCTCTGGCCAATGGGGTGTGAACAAAAGAGATGACGTCACATCTGAGCAGAAACTTACAGAGCCGTTCCCGAGCCACAGAAATGGGACGTCCCCGACAGACTCCTGCTTCCTGTCGCTTCGGACTGCAGTCACAGGACGTGTGTCTCTCATTTCAATACTGAGTTGTATTTGATATTTTTTAATTATCTGCGTGTTGCCCTTTGTGCAGCTTCAAGCCAGAAGCGCATCTTCAGTGAAAGATAGCAAACTAATAGGTTCATTCAGGGAAGCAGCCTCCGATTCTCTGCGACTCCTGAACGTCTCCGTGTGACCTGTTACCCCGGCCCCACCCCAGTCAACCCTGGATGGAGCTGCCACCACCATGCTCAGGAGCGGCGCGCCGCCGGGCTCGGTCACTCGCACTCTTCACTGGCACTAAATGCTCTTGCTGAGAAATGCCCACCACCTAATCGTGTTTTTAGATAATAATACAATTCTCTTATGTTCCCCAGACCATAACCCATGAGGAAAATTGCTGGATTTGAAAATCAGGGAGAACTGTAGCCTATCTGGGGTGGCAATATAGCTACATCAAATAAATAAATACAAACAGCCTCACTTTAGCAATCACCAGATTGTTAATCTACAGACTATAGTTTTTAAAATTTGGGTTTTCTTGAGGTAGTTGTTTTAATACTGTTTATTTGCCCCGTAACAAATGTAGACCTACATAGTCCAACCAACCCACTGAGCAATTCCCACTTCACACCTCACAGTTAACAGCTTAAGGCATTTTACTACAAGTTTCCACAAGTCCTGAATCAAATCTCTAATCTTTTCACAATAAAGTAGATTGGCATATAAAATAAAATACATGGTCTACACAGTCTCTTAGAACCAGATTTCCATTTTATGTACATGAGATGACAGTGTAAAGACTGTCAAATATCAATGTTCCCTTCCAAGAAGGGGGAACAAATGCCACTTTTTTAAACAAAAAGGACATAGCCTCGGAAGGGCTTTCCCTAAGTGACTATGTGTGTAAACTGTACAAAATTAAGCCGTTTTAAAGTTACAGATTATAAGCAACTGAACTCAAATGTCCTGTTTTCTCTGTACTATGTTTCAGCTAATATTGCAAAACTAACGCCAGTTTTAAGAGTTGCTATAACCAATTCCGTTGACTTTCGCAAGTTACCTTAAGTTGCACAAAAACCTCCTTGGGGTCTCAGACAGCAAAGGATGTTTGGAGCAGAGCTACAGAGAACCAGCAGCAGACCTGCCCCACAGACAAGATGAAAATCTCTGTTGTTGTAAATCACCGAGGCTGGAGATTATGACTGCAGTATAGCCCGGTGAAAGCTGAGACAAAGTGTCCACCTTGTAAGGAGGAACCACAAGGTTCCTCATATATATCACATATATCACTCTGGTAGACATGTGGAAATTGAGTGCGATGGGCTAAGGCTGGCACAGAGACCAGTTAGACTATGGGCTCCTTAAGGGCAGATACCACATCCTATCAGATTCTGAAAGATGAGTGACCTTCAGTTGAATGACCAACTATCCCAGTTTGCCCACGATTGTTCCGGTTTTACCGCTGAAAGTCCTGCATTTTGGGAAATCCCTCAGCACTAGGCAGATCTGAACAGTTGGTCCCCTACCCCTGGCCTAGGACAGTGTTGGGACAGTGGTAGGCATCCAGCAAATATTTGTCAAAAGCACAATTCAGGCAGCCACTGTGTTCGTTTAGGTGCATGATGATGAAGGTGTGAGATGGGCGAGTGCAGGTCAAGGCCAAAGGGAAAGGGCAGAGGTGCAAAACAGAAGGGAAAACCAGCTAGAGCTAGAGGTGATGAGAGCTAGAGGTTGACTGGATGAGTGACATGATGGGGAAGGAAGAATCAACTGAAAGGGGACATGGTAGAGCCACCAGTTTTGACAGAAAAGGAACAGGGAGGCAAGGATGTGGCAAAAAAAGGCAAAAAGTACCAATGGGACATTCGAGTGCATCTGTTCGTAAGGCTTCCAGCTCAATGGTTCTGAAACCTGAGTGAGCATCAGAGTTACCTGGAGGGCTGATTAAAACAGACTGCTGGACCCACCCCCAGGCTTCTGATTTCCGAGGTCTTAGGGGAGGCCAAGAATCTGCATCTCAAACAAGTTCCCAGATGCTGCTGCTGGTCTGGGGACCACACTTTGAGAACCATTTATGAGAGACAAACAACTCTGAAGCTTAGGGGAGGTCAGGGCTGCAAACATACAGCGGTGTGTCACCAGGTCTGCTGGTGGCAGAAAAACCAGGAAAGGACACCAGATACCCATGTGCATTTGAAAGCAACAGTGTTAACCGTGACCCTGGGTTCCCAGGCTTCATGTGCTCACGAGCATAACCACTGTCCTTTGATCCAGCTGTTACAGAGATTCTACAGTGTGTTGCAAATGAAGAAGAACAGATGTTTTAATGTCTCATTGGGGGTGGGATAGCAGCTCTTCCCATCTGGTACCGTGAACAGCATTTATTCAAGATGGTACCGGTGAGCTGGTACAAACATGATTTGTGAAATTAAAGACTCTGCTTCTTAGTAAATAAGCAAACTGAGCACAGGTTATTTAACCTCTGACTTGATTTCTTGCTGGGTAGTCAGCAACAACCACATGACGGTGCTTTTCAGCTGTCAAGTCCTAACCCAATGTCAGCATGCTCATTGAGTGATTTGGGCACTTTGATGCTTTACTATTCTTGCGTCCTAAGTCTCCTCCTCTCCCTGTGCCTCCCTCTCTCTCAATTTCTCCCAGATTGTTCTTTTCACCACCTGAGAATCCATTGGGGGCCACATCTGCAGAGATAAACCCTTCCCTTATCCCAAATGATGTTACAGATAATCCCATGGGTTCCAGGAGGCTTTCTCTAAGCAGGTAGAATTATAAATGGATCTCTTGCCTCCAAATAGCACTTAACCATCCTCCGACAAGGGAACAAGCAAATGGGAGAAGAGAACAATGGCTATCTTGTCCCCTCAGCAAGGATTATCTGAGTTCTGTCCAATTAATATGTCATTTTCGCTGGGAATTTGGATGGTGGTGGTGATGGTGATGACCGCAACAATGAAGAACAGAGTAGACAGCAAATTTTTCCTTGCCTCCCAGTTTTGTCCCAGATTATCAACCAACCCTTCTCCATTGTTCTATAGGCCCAGAGCAAACAGGCCAAGTTTCCACCTCCCAGATTCTAACTCCTCCTGACCACACTACTGTGGGTCCTCAGTGCCCCTGGGGTCCAGCTTGTGACCTACCAGCCAGCGGTGAATTCCACATGGGCATCAAAGAAGCCAGTGACCTGGCCCGTGGCCACCTTCCAGCCCTCGATGCGAGCTCGGATCAGGCCCTCTCTTTTTTGATTGCGCACCACCTTCACCAGCCCAGGGTAGCGCTTGTGGACGTACTCCTCCAAGGGGGCCTTCAGCTCCTCTACAAATGACAAAATGCAAGAAGGTCCATAAACATGTCATTTCACCTGTATGTCCAACCCACTGCGATGCCAACGGATTTTCAGGGAGTTCGTAGAGGCAGAAAAGTTGGCATGGTAGTAATTTTAGTAGAGGAGACAACTCGGTCCGCGTGAGAGTCAGAAGATACTGCGGACACATCAAACCCAGGACAGTAACATTCGTCCCATGTCCAAGGTATACAGCTGGACAGAATCTACACCTGGCTCCAGGCCAGCATTCCTGCCCTCCCACTGTCCCCTGGGTCCTGTTATGCAACTTCTATATAGGTTTTTCCCATCTGTACATACACTGGTTCTTAGAGTCCATGTCCTGGGTGGTCGAGACCCATAGTCGTGCACTAGTTGCACAGTTAACAAGGGTGTTACTGTGGTCTTAGTTTAATAAGGTAATCTTTGCCAAGGAGCAGAAATGCTGCCCTACCAGAGATTGCACACCCCGTCCCCCGTGTGCAACAAGCAGGTGGTATACAGTGCATTATTTATACGATCTAATTTAATCCTCACAGCAACCTAGGAGGGAGCTAGATTAATTCCATCAATTAACTAGATTCATTCCACTCTGCAAATGAAGAAACAGTCTTGGGGAGGCTAACCCGTCTCGAAGTCACACATGGAGTAATGGAAGAGCTAACACACGAACCAAATGTGTCTAACGCCATAGACAGGATGGTTGACCCCTTTCTGTACACGAGAATCACTGGATGGAGGGGGAGGGGGAAGGGGCTCCCCAGGAGGGGACTCACAGATCTGCACACTGCAAGGACCCACCCTGCTATAGGTCACTCGTGGGGCTTGGGAGCATAGAAGCAGGCCACAAACCGTCCTGTAAGAGACACTGTTACCTCTGACTTCACTCGAAAGAAACCCAAAAAGGGGTCGTGAAGACCCCTCACTTCCTAATTATACTTGGCAACTTTGGGAAATTAAAGCCATACATTTGAGCATAGGTAGAGCGGAGCATTCTAGGTCATGGGTGTTGTCCCGGGGAATGATGCAGCCATGGGACCGGGGAAGAAATGCCGAGGCCAGGGTGTGTAGATGGATGGGAGGGGAGAGTCTCCAAGGCGCGGAGACATGAAACGGCTCCTGTCTGTCCAGTGCACGGATGGTGAGGGGATGGGAACATGATGGGCTGCTCTGTGCACTCCCCAAAATCCATCTGTCGAAGCCCTACCCCCTGGGTGCTCAGAATGTGAGCCTATTTGCAGATAGGGACTTGAAGGAGGTGATTAATTTAAAAGGAGGTTGTTAGTGTGGCCCTAATCCAATCTGACTGGTGTTCTTATAAGAAGAGATTTGGAACCACCAGGGGGCACTCACAAAGAAGCCACGAGAAGGTGGCTATCTGCATACCGAGGGGAGAGACCTCAGGAGAAACCAACCCTGCCCACACCTTGATCTTGGACTTCCAGCCTCCAGGAATGGGAGAAAATAAATTCCTGTTGTTCAAGCCGCCCAGGCTGTGGTCCTTGGTTATGGCAGCCCAAGCAAACTAATATAGCAGGGTATTCATTTGGAAAGGGGAAAAAACTGGAATCTGGGCAGGGAAGGGGCATAAAGCACTAACAAGGCATCGCGTGTGCTTGGGTATTCACTCTGCAGTCGGGCTGCCTAGGATTCAGAACCCAGTGCTGCCACTTATCACCTGAGTGGCCCTGAGAGATTAAGCCAATCAATTCAGGCCTCAATTTCCTCCTCTGTAGAAGGGGGGTGATAATCACAGTATGGACCTCATAGCGTTGTGTTGAGGACCAAATGAGTTACTATTGAGAGAATGCCAAGAATTATCACTGCCACAGTGTAAAGGCTCAACCTTGAGTAGCTGGCATTAATCTTCCCTCTTTCCATGCACACAGGTAGAGGGCACTTGGACAGAGATTTCAGGGCAGCCCAGGGAGCCTGAGGAAACTGCTCCCAAGGTGGGAAAAGACCTCCACTCTAGAACAATGGCTCTCAAACTAAAGGGCATATTAGCACCCCCTGGGGGTGCGTAAACAGATTGCCAGGCCCCTCCCCCACAGTTCCAATCTCAGGGCCTGAGTATTTGTGTTTCTAACAAGACCCAGTGGTATGGGGAACCACTTTGAGAACTACTGAGCTCAACACATGGGCTTTCTTGGCGCGTGCTTGGTGTATTATACACCCTCAACAAGTTATTTATTGTTGGTGTTTTCACCAACTGGTTTCACCAGTACTTGCCATCATCCCAGGGTTCGCGAGGGGGCTGGTGGAGAAGCCTCTGCTTCTTCACCCACCGTGAGGGAAGGATAACCAAATACATGGTTTTCAGCTTCCAGACACCATCTACTGATGGAATGTTGGCTGGATTTTCCTCTCCATTAAATTTCTTGGAACAAGAATTCTAGTGAGAGTGTTGGGCAGGCCACGCCTGCTTGGGTTTTCACTTTTCCTCATGAGTGCTGGCTGGCTGGGTGGGCAGGGGATGAAGGGACGTGTCATGGAAGGCAATGCATTGCTCATGGGCACCTCACCCACAGAATGGTATGGCGGGAAACCTGCCCATTCACTAGGAATGGCCATGGTGGTAGGAATTTGGGGAATCTCCGTAGGTGTAGGAGAAAATCGTGCTAAGCACCACACCAGGTCACCCACAGGCACTGTTACCCTTTAGCTGCCAGGCGACCTGGGACCACAGTGGGGCTCTGCGCCTGGTAACTGGATGGCAGCTCCTGGACAGGCCAGTCACCGTGTCTAAAAGCCAAGTGGTTTCCGCATTTGTTCTGTGGTTTTGACTGAGACACTCCACTGAAGGTGGAGAGAGTGACAGGCATTTACACCATTGGCAAAAGACAGTGTGGTTCACTGTCACCGCCCTCTACAGCTCAAGGCCACTGAGATATGGACATGAAAGGGCTTTGAAAAGTATAAAAAGGAAATGCCTGCTCATTTGGTACTAGCCTTATGGCTGCTAAGAATAAATGAGATGTTACATCTAAAGCTCTTCATAGGCATTCAATAAATGTGATTTCTAATAATAATTGACCTATTAATATTATCAATGCAGATCAATTTTATAACTTCCCATGAATGACAGCTTGTCTTCCTAGCTAGTCGATATCATTTTGAAGTCTGGGGCCCACTGTATAGTGGTAGACACCAACCTCACTTACAAGGTTTGGGGACACATTGTTCTAAACACAACGGAAGTGACGGTCTATGGGCTTTTAGGGGAAGACTGAGGGAGATGCCACCATCTAACCAGCAAGATTCAAGAACAAGGGATACTCGTCAGGCTTCTTTTCCCAGTCACCACATGTGGTTCTAAACCTCGTGTCCCTGCCTGGATTTACAATCAAGTCAGACATAAGTGCGTCCTCCAGATGCTTACAATCTAGGTAAGGAGGTGAGATATGTTCCTAAAATGACAATAATCAGCATGACGAGGAAAATGGAGCTCATAGCCAAAGAAAACTGGCCATACAGGGAAGTGCTAGGTAGGGTCACAGAGGGAGAAATTATTTTGGTTGGGGGTGGTTCATGAAGAAGGGAGGGTCTGAGTTAAGCAGAAAGTTTGGATATGCGTTCTCACTACCCCAGGATACATAAACACAGAGCAAAATACATAAGCACGGAACTGGATCTTCTTAGGTGACAGAAACACTAGTATCTGGGAGACTGGGAAGATGTCATGAATCAGAAAAGAGAAAAAGGAAAGAGGAACAGGTTGGTGAGTTCACCTGGGGACAGGCTGAAGTGCCAGCAGACACTCAGGTAGACTGTTGAACCAAACTAGTGACCCAGAGGTAAGGAGAGAGGCACACAGTATTGGGGACACAGTGGTGAGAGATGATATCATACAAAAGGCTGGAGATTACAAGAGATGGAGTGAAGACCTTGGTCCAGCACTTTGGGACACATGCGCATTTAAGAGGCAGGAAGAAGAGCCAGGGAACAAGGCTGGCTAGAAACAGTGTCACAGGGGCAGAATCATATCAAGGGTAGAGTTTCAAAAGGAGGTTATGCGCATTCATTTCACAAATATGTACAGAGCGCTTGCATGGCTGAAAATGACACAATCCTTATCCTCAAAGAGTAACCCAACGTCCAATGTCAGAAAATCAAATGCATTAGAGAAAATGAGAGCTGAGAATGGCCCATAGATCTAGACAAAGGGTAGGCTCCTGGTGGGACCAGATAGAAAACGGAATTCCCTTCTGGAAGCAGCTGTGTCCTGCAGGAATAGGATTGCCTCAAGAGAAGTGGATGAGTGGGAGAGCTCAGGAGACTTCCAGAAAGAGTAATCCTGGTGGAACACAGTTTTAACAGTCTGAGGCACTGGGGTGTTGAGATTTGGAAATTGCCTTAAAGCAAGAGAGCCTACACGTTCACCAAGTAAAAACAAGGCCCTCAAGCTCACCAGAGAAAGAAACCCATCCCCAACCTGACAGTGGTAAGAAATGTCACCCCCATCACCTGAGATCCTTTATCATCCTTAACAGATGAAACCAGCTTGGATATTATAATAACAGTAAGAAAAACATTTTACATATGATTTTTCTCACCAGCAAATTCAGAGGAAAAAAACCAAAACTCATGTCTGCAAAAATAAGTGTTTATCTTCCAGTGTTATAAAATCCAGTAGTAAATTGGTCCAGAGTCATTTGGGAACCCTTGTGTTTTTAAGGTTTTGGTAAATAGCATTTGGGGAGGTCAAGAGGGAAGAAGCAAACACCACCTGTAATCAGAAGGGACCAGAAGAGAGATATATCTTCTCCTTACCAATAAAAGAAACACCTGTCATTCAGGCTTAAGGAGTACATATTGGCAACAAGAAAGTTACAGACACTGAGAACTGCAGCAAAAACATTATTACAGAATTATATCTAGATTCCACACTTACAGTGATATTGGAGGATAAACCATCAGTCCAGTCCTGTATCTAAGCCCTGCTCAGAAGCAAGTGTTGGCCTTGCAAACTTATCTCTACCTGTTCCAGGACCAGCCCATGAACCTTGGTGCCACAAAGACGTGAACTTGCAAGTGGCCATGCTGCCCAGGGCTGAGCCATGTCTGTACCTCCCAACACTCACACAGTTATTATGCCTTGATGATGAAACCTACCGAATGTTCTAATTCTCCCTCAAGGTATGGCAACTCAGGTGAGTCAGTGTAAGCTTAGATGAGTGTTTCTCAAACGTGGACCTGCATCAGAATGCCTGGTAGGTCTGGGGTGTGGTCCAAGAATTTGCATTTCTAGCAAGTTCCAAGGGGCTGTTGCTGCTGCTGGCCTAAGGAACGCGCTTTGAGTAGCTCTGGCTTAGTGGCGACCACCTCTACAACCCCATGTGGGTGAATTAGGCCCTGTGAGTGGAATGGGACTTATCCTAACTGAGCAGAAGTTCCAGAATCCCAGTGGTGCCACCGCCCATCTTTTCTTTTCCCACTACCTGAGAGTAACTACTTCTCAGTATTTCTTCTCCCTCTTCTCAGTACTTCTCAGTAACTTCTTCTCCCACCTCCTCTGAAAGATGGAGCTCCTTGAAGGTGATCCAGTCTTCGTGATGAGGGTTTGTCTTGCCATTTCCCAAACTGAATCCCCACTGCTAGTCACCCCTGCACAAAGCAACCTCGCCATTAGGTCCGTCCCCTGCCCAGGACCACATAGGTTCCTGGCTTCTGTTCTCACTCCCATGACTCTTCTTGTTATTGCTATTAGTGCTACAATTCTACTAATATTACTTCCCACTCTCAATGCCACTGTCATCCCCACAGCCACTTACTACCATCACTTCTCCCTGCCAGCAGCTGCTGAGCTTTGGGCATGCTGCTAGCTGGGAATGCATGGGTTGTGACAGCTGGGATGAGAAAATGGCACATATGGCATGTTCCAATTAAAAGTAAAAAAACAAAAAAATGCCTGCCTCAAAGCCAGCGTTTCTTAGAATGTGGTCCCAACCTGGGAATCGCCTGGGAGCTTGTATACATACAGGTTTCCAGACACACTCTGAGAGTTTCTAATTTAGTTCGCTTTAGTAGGGTTGACCAGAACTCCAGACAATTCTAATTCAAACCCAAAACTTCTTGAAAGCATTGCCGGATTCTTTTTCATTAGTGTGATAAAATACACACGACATAAAATTGACCATCTTGATTATTTTTAAGTGTACGATTCAGTGGCATTCTGTGCATTCACAATGTGGTGCAACCATCACCACTATCTAATTCTAGTACTTTCCATCACACCAAACATGAACCCTGCACCTTAAGCAGTCACTCTCCATTTCCTACCCCCACCTCAGCCTCTGGTGACCACTAATCCACTTTCCATCTCTATGAATCTGCCTCTTCTGGCTATTTCATTAAAATGGAATCACACAGCAGCATGTGGCCTTTTGGTCTATAAGCCTGGGTCAACTTTGAAGTTGGGGAAGGAGAAGTGAAGAGTTGTTTTGAGTGTGATTTTTAACACTTAGGCCTCACTGAAGATCTGATTTTATGTTTTGCTGCCAGTTTGCTTTTCTGACCTTCATTTTGGTCATCTAGTCGACCAGAAGCTTGTTCCAAAAGCAATTCCAGCCTCGGTGAAGGGGGTTCTGGCCTCTCTGAGTAGAGGATCCAGACCTTGAATCTATGTCATACTCCCAGGCTCCCCTGACACCAGCATTCTCTCCATCCCTGATGAAAACGTCCAGCTCACCACGCTTGGGGGCTTTAAGATCATTCAGGGAAAAAACATGGTCTTCAACACAGGGGTTTAGCAGAGTTATTAGTCGTTATTAGCCCTACATTTCTGCAGTGTCTTTTTTTTTTTTTTTTACGAGATATGTTTAATGTAAAAATCAGCTACGGTACCACAGAAAGACATAGAATATGGACTTCAAACACACGGCTTTTGAGGTATGCCTGTGAATATCTTTGTGTCTGAAACAACTAACCAGCTCAATGCAGAAAAGTGGCCAAAAAAACCAACCGTGCATTTTAAAAAATTATCTTTTAAGATAAAAAAGGGAAGATAGAGAGACCTGGTCACATAACCTGGTCATGCAATATATGGGTTTCCCATTTGTCAAATGGAGCTAGGAAGTTCCAGAAAGAAATCTGGGTTTCACAGGACTGAAAGTTTGTAGAATTTAGAGGCTCCTCTTTATGAAAAAGAAAATCTCTTAGGGCGCCTGGGTGGCTCAGTTAAGCGTCCAACTCTTGATTTTGGCTCAGGACATGATCTCAGGGTTGTGAGATCGAGCCCCGCGTTGTGCTCCGCACTGGGTGTGGTGCCTGCTTAAGATTCTCTCTCTGTCTCTCCCTCTACCCCACCCCACCCCCATCTTGTGCTCGCTCTCTCTCTCTTTCCCTCTCTCTCAAAAAAAAAAAAATCTCTTCTTTGTAATTTTTCAAAAACACATGGGCTTTGGGGTAAACACAGTCCTAAAACAATGGGTGAACCATTGTCAGGCTGCAGACGTCCCAAAGCATGAGTTTTGTTAGCTGGACAGTGAGTACACCCCAGTGAGTCTGACTTCGGGGATGCAAGACTCTTCAAAGACTTCAAATATGATGCTCGTCCACGTCTACAATGAATCATCTCGATGCCAAAATCCCTAAGCAAGCTAAGACTGTCCGCTAACCATGAAATGCTCCAGGACACTATTCACACCAGCTCCCCTTTCGCAATCAATGACAGAATGACCTATCTGGCCAATTTCTAACGTTCTACAACTTTTGTTTTCACAGGTCTTTGTTTTACATTTTTGCTTTCACATTTAATATTTCTTGGTTCTAACTAAGTGCCATACTCGGCTGTAGCCGCTTTGGCTCTTTTTAGCCTCGTGATGACGCTGTGAGGTAAGGGGTACTATTATCCCCATTTTATGGAGGAGCAAACTGAAGCGCAGAGAGGATAAGGTCCTTAACGCAAGTCACAGTTTGTAAGCGACACGGGCTACCCTCCCCGTCATTCTGCCTCTGATTCCTGTGGATGCAATGCTGTGAAATTCGAAGTCATTGGCCGGCTCATACAGGAACCGTACCTTGTACACAGAAGTAGGGTTTGTCCCGCAGCTGGCCCCCTCTGTAACTCTGAAGTGCCCATAATCTCCCTCTGAGCTCGCTGCATGCATTTACCTCTCTTGGCACCTGTTCACGGATGGTGGTTGGCCCTCTCCAGAGAACAAGCCCACGGGCTGTTGGAGAGGCTCAAAAGGGATGGGTGTGGGGTTGATCTAGAAGAACGTGCTGTCCTTGGAGCATCTCCAGACAGTCCTACCAGACTCTGAAGGGACAGCAGTGGCACAGGAGCCATGGTCCCCATGCCACTGTACAAGCTGCCTGTCTCTGAAATCCTGGCCTTTGCAAACATCCACGGAGAGAAAGCGAGCATGTTAAAATGCAGGTTGAAATAATATAGAAGGCGGCTATAATGCATATTTTATTCTCCGAGCAGCTCTCAGCTTTGTGACTTAAATAATGCATTTTCTGACTATGGGAGCAAAAAAAAAAAAAAAAGAGGCGGGAGCAGAAAACTTCAGGAAGAATGGGGGAGATTAAAAAGAGATGTTTTTGCTGTGTGTGAAAGCTTTTTAAAGGCTATTCCATAGCGAGATCAAAGTAAGGACCAAAGAAAGCAAAAGAGGAAAAGAAGCAAGAGAAGAGATGTAAGGCACAAAATATACCAAAAGTGTTAAACTAAATATATCACACAGAGTTGTGCATTCATGAGAGGCGCTTTGAAAAGGAAAGCCATCCCTGCTTTCAATTCCTTTGTTAAGAAATTCCTCTCCTCTGCTTCCCCCGTTTAAATTTCACCTTTAAACAAAACAAAACAAAACAAAACCTACAAGTAGCCCAAAGCAACAGGGAAACATCATAAAGCCCATAGGGGGTGCTTCCAAGTTGCTGCCCCAAATTAAAAGAGCATTCCCCGATCCTGCCCCATCAAAAGGCAGTCACAAGTCTGGTATTTGCAGCTGATTCTAATAATAACATGTGAATTTAAGCGATAAAATTTGTCTACAGGCTGGAGTGTGCTTTTCTTTCATTATGTTTCTTATTTACTGCGATATTGATTCTGAATGCTCCAAAGCCGGCAAAATTTTTCCTTGAAATAGCAAAAGTCATAGTCATTAAGCGCAGGGGTGGAGAGAGCAAAACAGAACCCAAGAGACGTGAAGCCCTGGAGAGAACCGGGTCACATCTTGGCACTGGGTTGCCTCGAGTTCTCTTTCGATGCTGGTGGCAGCCAGGAATGGAATAACCAGACCAAGGCCTCTGGCCAGCCCACCCTTCTCTAGTCTTTGGGGACTCTATTCAGAGCCCTGAATGCTCCAAGGTCAAGGGCAGCATGGATCCTAGGCTCGAGGAGGCTCGTGCATGCTCACAACAAATGGCCCACGTTGAAGCCTTACATAGCAGGAAAGCGTTCTGTAAAGAGCAGCTTGTGTTAGGGCCCCAAAGACCCACGGAACCTACTGTCTCCGCTGACCCAGGAGACTATCTGCCAGAATCCCAGGCTCTGAGCACCAGAACACAGGGGAGCTGGAATGCCCACCGCACACGGGCACACCAGCTGCACGGGGCTAGAATGTTCTGATGTGGAAAGAGAATGAAAATGGACAGGCCTCAAGAGGGGAGGGTGCCCTGGGGCCAGGGGCACCTGGGTGCACTTACATCGGGCCCACAGGCACCTGGGGAGGCAGAGACACGCCTGGACAGGACATCCACTCTGCCTTTGTACCGGCCCCCTCCCAGTGTTCCCGGATGTCCTGCAAAGGGGGGATTTCCTAGTAGACCCCCTTGAGGCCAAGCAGCTGACTGTCCTCCCTTGTGTGTAAGAAAAGCAGGAAATGGGTGAGATCAGTCAGGACCCACCCCTGAAGACTCTGAAGGCAGCCATCTTGCCCTAAGGGCAAGAGCAAGTCAAGGGTTCGCTCTAGGTTGGGTGCTGGTCTTGGTCACAGGCCTTTCCAGACCCCGTAGCACAGCCTGAGGCCAAAGGGCAAGCCGACCAGAGCTTGCAGCTAAAGTGATCTATAGACGCTCGTGTCAAGGACCCAGCTCATTTTTTCCCAATAAAATAAGGTCAAAGCTCGAGCACTGGTCTTTGAGGAACAAAGGCGAAAATGGCCTTGGTGGCCTTCCTGACCACTGTTTCAACCATCCCCGGGCTTCCTTGCTCTACCACTCCATCTGTGATCCCCATCCCGGCGGGGCCGTTCTAGCAGCCTGGGCATCCCTCTTGCTGGGACGCTGCACAGCATTGCTGGAGGATGTCGAAGACTCATCTGTTCACACTATCCCTCCTTAATCCTGTGGCTCAGTAAGGCTCTCCATACCTGACTGAGATTCTCTCTGGAACTCCAGTCCACCCGTCAATTCGCACACATCAAATCCCATCTGCACACTTCCTTCTGTGTGCCCAAGCTTCCCTGCCTCTATTTGGATACTTCTTCCTACTGTTGCTTCCTCTCACTTCCCTATGTCCCAAATCTCTCTCATGGGCCAACTCAAGTACCACAAAGACCTGGTTTATTTCCCCAACTTCTAGGAACCCTAAGTATGAATCCCTGTGAGATGCTGTCCACAGTGTGCTCACCTACCCAGCCCCCTCCCTTTCTGGAACTTTTCCCATGGTTACTGTGGTGTGGTGGTTCAGTTCCCTGCCCTCCTACACACTGTTGGCAGGTCCAAGGAAGGGCATCTGAAGCATACTAAAGCACCATTTTCCTTCCCTAGGATTCCCCTGGAGAGGTGGGCCTGTCCCTCTCCAATGGCGGAAGCTGAGATTATAACACAACTTTGAGCCATCTCCCAAGCTGTATTTTCCTCCAGGTGATCCGGAGAGGAGGTGGCCTGTCATTCACAAACACTTTTGAATGCCTGGGTCTGACTCTCCCAGGGCCCAGCCTCACTCTCGTCCCTGGGTTGGGTCAGACCGGTCCTCCAGCGTTCTTGTTGGTTACCATCAATGGGAACCCAAAGTCTGACCATGGGGCAAAACTTTCAACAAGCATTCTGGATAACTCCTGGTTTCCGTAGAATGCAAGCATTGCCTTTGGTGCCATAGTCATGGTCACCAAGGTTAAAACGGAAATTTATCTTCCACTGGAGGCTGGGTTGGAGGATTAAAAGTTAATTGGACTTTGTAAAGAGGGGATATCACAGAACTGGAATGAGCGGACATGTATGTGTCATAAGACCCTGCAATTGGATCCTTGGCCATGTATCCCGCAGAGATGAACATGTATTCTCACATGAATGTCTGTACACAAATGTTGATAGCAACTTTACTGGTAAAAACCCCAAATGAAACAACCCAAATGTCTTCCACAGGCCAAGAGGGAAACAAAGTATGACAAAGCCACATCACGAAACTCTGCAGAAATCAAAAGGAATGAACTCAGTAACTTGGACTTATCTCAAGGGACCGATGCTGAGTGTAAAACGCCAACCACAATGATGAGATACTGTACGGTTCAATTTGGAGAACATTCTGGAAATAACAAAATTATAGGACGGAGAACAGATCAGTGGTTGTCAGGGGTCAGGGATGGGGGTGGGAGTGGGGTGTGGGTATTGAAGGAGAGCACGGGGGAGCTTTGGCGGGCTGGCACAGTTCTGTATCTTAATTGTGTTGGTTACAGGAATCTACACATGGGCTAAAAGTGAACAGAATCACCTCCACACACAACACACACACACACACACACACACACACACACACACGCACGTTCAACTGGTCAAATCAGAGCAAGGTCTGTGGACGGTACCAAAGTCCATGTCTGGGTCATGATCATGGACTAGCGTTTTTCAAGATGGTAGCCAGTGGGAGGAACTGACAGAAGGCACCTCACACTTCCGCCCATTTTTGCAACTTCATATGAATTGAAAATTATTTCAAAATAGCAAGGTGTTTTTGTTGTCATTATTGCCTTTTTTTTTTTCATTATTGCGTTTCAAAGCCTATGATGTTAGCCTATGATGCTTTCACACGGGTTCTCCCACTGTCGCCTGGGTAAGGTATACACTCTCTTTCTTAATCTTTCCTCCCCATGGCCTAAAAATACACAAGGAGAAGTGTAAATACACACCCCAGTTGTGATTACAGACCCACAGAGCAAACGCTGTCACACTGCAGCGATCCGGCTGGGGACAAAAACAAGTATTGTCTCTGATTAGGAAGGCTCTGGACAGCTGTGGGAAAAGCAGGTGATGTTCCAATAGGGAAGCCTGGGCCAGCAGGGAGCTGTGTGATAACAAGGTGTCTCCTGGCTACTTCCGACAGCACGGGAAAAATGTTATCTTCCAGAAACACAGGACTTCTCCCATCCCTGCAATTATAAGCCAAGAAGAAAAGCAAACAATGCCGACATGCCGTCTCCAAAATCCCTTTTGGAAGGCCAGAGGGTATGACCTCCCACTCAAAGAAGTTTTCTAACTCGAGCCACCCTGCTCTCAGCCTCTGAATGTGTCAGCCAAGAGAAGAGCCTGGCCGGGTGTGCTTGGCCCCTCAGGGAAGTATCAGTGACCAGGTACACAGCCGTCCTGATCACCAAGAGATGCAAATGCTGATTACTGGAGTTCGGTGCTTTTTGAGATCTCAACCAAAAGAACTATAGCATTGAAGCCCAATGTATAGTTCAACGAGACCAAGTACGAAAACCCCCGGGATGGAGTAGGAAAAAAAAAATCTTTGCCCACATGCAATTTACATGAACACAGTCAGCAATCACTGTAACTCAGCAGTGTGAGGGGTGCTGGGAACGCAGCAAGAAGGAGTTATGGTTCTTGCCCTAAAGGGGCTTCCAGTCCAAAGATGGGCAAGTATACAAAGGCAAAGCAGCAGGCCAAGTGCTGTGCCAAACTCCACACCGGTGCCCGGGGAGCAGAGGTGAAGGGCCTCCAATTCTGCCACAGCTGGGAAATCCGGGAGGGCTCCCCAGGGGAGGTGACACAGAAGTAGAGCGTTAAAGAGTGATCTGGAGCTGGCAAACCAAACACTACTGTGAGCACACTCAATGAGAACATCTTTTATTATACTGCCAGGACTCGTACCGTGGGCTTTTGCAAGTGTTACCTCTAACCCTCACAATTTAAACCCTGCATGAAAGTCACTATTATCCCCAAGTACTCGAGATCGGAAAAGGGAAGGGCCCTGGCCAACACCACACAGGATTTGCTTCTACTTTTTCCTCCACATACTACTGTCTAGTAACAAAGACGGTAATGAGGGAAGTTTTTAAAAAGTAGCTGAAAACTTTATACGATTTAAAAATGTATTAAGGGGGCGCCTGGGTGGCACAGCAGTTAAGCGTCTGCCTTTGGCTCAGGGCGTGATCCCGGCGTTATAGGATCGAGCCCCACATCAGGCTCCTCTGCTATGAGCCTGCTTCTTCCTCTCCCACTCCCCCTGCTTGTGTTCCCTCTCTCGCTGGCTGTCTCCGTCTCTGTCGAATAAATAAATAAAATCTTAAAAAAAAATGTATTAAGGATTATGGTAGCAGAAATAAAGAGGTCTCTATTGTTATTTTAATATTATTTTAGTCTAATATTATTTCAAGCCATTAATACTATTCTGATGGCTGCAGTTACCCCTCATCTAAGTTTTGAAGGCACACTAAACTTCCACAGGAATTTGGACCTGGCATAGCCAAAAAAGTGAACGCAGTCCCTTCCCACACTTGCAACTTCTGTCATATTCCCCTTCTTCTTCTTCTTCTTTTTTTTTTTAAAGACTTTATTTATTTATTTGACCGAGAGAGA
>NC_048227.1:13347324-13444402 GCF_002007445.2 Ailuropoda melanoleuca | reverse complement strand
AAGAAAATACGTATGAATATTTGTGCCATCTAGGGATGATCAATAACTTTCTTGGGACATCACTGAGAAAAAAAGACTAATGGATTTGACTATACAAAAATGTAAAATTTATTAAAGTCAAAAGCACAAGTTGGGAGAAATACCTGTAAGATGAATGTGCAAGGAGTTTATTTAATATATATACAAAATTCTTACAAATCAGTAAGGTGAAGATAAATACTCCAGGAGAAAGAGAATATGGGGTCAACAATTGGCAAATCTCTACAAAAATAAAGACAGTAAAACATGAAAAAGTTCCCATGATCACTAGGATTAAAAAAAAAATGGATTTAAAAGAATGTCACTCTTCACTCATCAGAACGGTAAAGATGAAAAAGATAAATCAGAATCAGTGTTGGGGAGGATGCAGAGAAAAAGACTCTTATCCTCCCATGAGACAGAACCACATATCTGGAGAGCTATTTGTTAATTTGTATTAAAAGTTCTTAAAAATTAATATGGAATTTTCGGGATAAGAAGATGAATTTAACTCACGAATCGGACACACTTCCCTACTCAAAGCCACTGAAAACTACAGTAAAGGGATTAAAAAAAATGAAATAAAATAGACCCATACATAGGTCTATTCCAAGGTCAGAGAAAACACAAGAGACACAAAGCACAATATTGGGGAAGCCGGAAATGGGTAGAAAGCTCACAGACAGCCCTGTGGCAGCTGACCCCAAGCTAATCATGGGAAACACTGAGAACCAACTCAATTTATCTCGAGGGACAAAGAATCCTCGAACTTAACTGGGGGTAAATCAGAGAAACAGAAATGAGGAGGACCAGAGGGAAGGCCATTCGAAAGGTAACTGCTAGGCCCCTGTCCCCACCCTATGCTCCAGCCCAGAGATCGCTCTGCTGTCAACACCAGCCGTGATCACGAGGGGGGATGCCTCTGATGTGGGAGACAGAAACAAACAGCAAAGAGCAAAAAAGCAATGTGTGGAAACAGCCTGTGCAGGGAGAAAAATCGAAAAACAAAACAAAAGACAAAATATTATTAATATCCTCCAGGGGATAAGAAAACATATTGCTTCTATTAAATAAGAACAATATGCTATAAAAAGGAACTCTCGGAGAATAAAAATGAGCACTTGGAAGTAAAATCATGATAGCAGAGATAAAAAACTGAATAGAAGGGAAGGAAGATAAAATTGAAGAGGGCAAACAAAGCAGAGCAAAAATATAAGGAAAGATAAGTCAGCAGAGCAAAGATAAGAAAATTAAAGTTCCGCCCAAGAGGCTAAATAATGGAAAAATGGGGAAAAAGATGGAAGAATGGGAGACTCTGAAATAGAGAACCGAGAAAAATGGGGAAGAATTATCAATGAAATATTCCAAGAAATTTTCTAAAAACTCATAGACATTCGATTCCAGATTGAAGCCACTAAACGTCCAGCCCAATGGATGAAAATTGACCCACACCAAGGCTCATCATTGTGAATTCCAAAACTCTGAGGACAAAATGAAGATTCCACCAGCTTCCAAAAAAGAAAAAACACAAAAAGGATCAGAAATCGGAATGCCTTTGTTATTTTAAAAAACACTGAAAGAAGATAACGAAGCAAAAGCATCAAAATTCTGAAAGAAGGTGATATCTATCTCAACCAGGCCATCAATCACATAGAAAATTAGGATAAAGCTTTTTTCAGACATGGATGACCTTGAAAGAGTTTATCTTCCTTGAGATCTTTCTTAATGAAGCTTCTAGCTGTTGTGTTTCGTCAAAATAAGCACGGAAACCAAGAAAAGAGAAAAGGGTGGAGTTTCGCATAGGGGAGGGGGCAAAGGAGGTCCCCAGGAGGATGGGGAGGAGGGATCCCAGGTGACAATGACATACAGCCTTCGTGGCCAACTGTCCACAGCAGAGCAGTGGGACTTGAGGCAGATACATGGAGAGCTGCCATTACTCTCTCTCCTGCAAATGTACCTCATTTTTAAACTGAGGATAGGTTGTCTGAATGAGACAAGAACTTTTAATATGAGTTGATAAATTGTTCTCCAGATACGTGCTTCTGTCCCATGAGAAGTATACGAGAGTCTCTTTTCTCTGTAGCCTCACCGACATGGACTCGTACTAATCTTTGTCATCTTTGCTGCTCAGATGAGTGAAATGATGTCTGAATGAGGATAGATTGTCCCCATTCTTCCCTATAATTGGATATTCTGGCCACAGGCTGACAGAATTTGTGCTCTCTCTTTCCATGACTGCTGCCTGGATCAGCTGAGGACATTCATTTCAAAACTCAGACATGTTCTGCTTCGACCTCCTCCTAAGAGTACGCAATGCACCTTGATGAGGTCACAGGCAGAAAACACAAAGCAGCCATTCCTTCTGTCCAGATTTTCGCCTTATGCCCGGCACTGGTCCACACAATAACCCACCAGATATCCCCAGTGGAGTGAGTCCTGTGTTTCCCTGAGCTCACTCATGACATCGCTGTCATCGCCCAGAAAGCCTTTTGTAAACAATTAGGATAGCACATGGGTCAAAGCTCTTGTTCTAGACATGATGGAATATCAGGCATTTGGTAAAAAGTACATTTCTAAAAATCAAGGACCCGGGAAAACTAAGCAAGAAAAATAAATAAAAGGCATCCAGATTGGAAAGTTAGAATAAAACTGTCACTATTTGAAGACGACATGATATTCTAGATAGAAAGCTCTAAAGAACACACACACACACACACACACACACACAGAGCTAATAAACAAGTTTAGCAGCACAGAAGAACACAAGCTCAATATAAAAAAACAGTTGCATTTCCATACATGAGCAATGAGTAGTCCAAAAATGAAATTAAGAAAACAGTTCACTTACAACAGCATCAAAAATAATAAAATAAATTTTATTTTATTTAGGAATAAATTTAACCAAAGAAGGCAAGTCTTGTACATTGAAAACTACAAAACATGGCTGAAAGAGATTAAAGAAGATCTACATAAACAGAAAGACACTCCATGTCATGGATTGGCAGTGTTCATATCGCTAAGATGACACTGACCTACAGCTTCAATGCAAAAGCTGACAAAATTCCAACTGCCTTTTTGCAGAAATGGACAAACCAGTGCTAAAATTCATATGTCAACATGGGGGACCCAGAATGGACAAAATAATCTTGAAAAAGAAGAAGTTTGGAAGACTCACTTCCTGGTTTTAAAACTTATTACAAAGGAAGAGTTTTCAAGACAGGGTGGTACTAGCACCAGGATAGATACATAGATCAATGACACAGGATATAAAGTCCAAAAATAAATGCTCACATTTACAAGGCAGTTTATTTTTGACAAGGATGCCATGACCATTTGATGGGGAAAAAACAGTCTCTTCAACAAACGGTACTGGGACAACTGAATAACCTCATGGAAAAAAAAATTAATTCAGACCCCTACCTCAAACCATATACAAACAATTCACAATGGATATAGAGCTACATGTAAGAGCTAAAACTATAGGACGCTTAGAAGAGCATATAGACGTAAGTCTTTGTGACCTTGGCTGAGGCAACAGTTTCTCAGATATGACACCAAAAGCTCCAACACTCAAAGGAAAAATAAACGGACTGGACTTCATGAAAATTAAAAATGTTTGCGCATCAAAGGACACTATCAAGAATGCAAAAAGACAACCCACAGCATGGAAGACAATATCTGCAAATACATTTGCAAAAAATACTTACAGAATATATTTGATAAGAGCATGTACCCAGGAGACATAAGCAATTACACTTCAACACTAAGAAGACAACCCATTTTAGAAATGGGCAAAAGCTTTGAATAGACATTTCTCCAAATAAGATAGACTAATGGCAAATGAGCACAAGAAAAGATGCTCAAAATAATGAGTCATTAGGGAAATGTAAATAAAACCACAAGCTATCACCTAACACACACTAAGGTGGCCATAATTTTTTTTTTTAAAAAGGAAAATAACAAATGTTGTTGAGCATGCAGAGAAATTGGAACTTTCGTACACTGATGGCAGGAATGGTGCAGCCACTGTGAAAAACAGTGTGGTTGTGGAAAACAGTCTGATGGCATCTCAAAAAATGAACCATGGATTTATCACATGATCTGGCGATTTTACTCCTAGGCATACATTCAAGAGAACTGAAAACGTGTCCACACGACAACTTATCACAAATGTTCACAGTGGTATTATTCCCAATAACAAAAAAGCAGGAACAACCCAGATATTCATCAACTGATGAATGGGTAAATAAAATGTGTTAGATCCACACAACAGAATATTCCTGAGCCACTAAAAGGAAGGAAGGAATGATCTATGCTACAACATAGATGAACCTGGAAAACTTTATGTTAAGTGAAAGAGGCCAGACGCAAAAGGCCACATGCTGTAGATTTCATTGATCACAAATGTCCAGAAAAGGCAAATTCATAGACAGAAAGTATCCTGGTGGTTGCTTGAGGAACTGGGAGAGATAACTAACAGTTCAGGATCTCTTTGGGGGGATGAAAATATTCTGGAATTAGGTAGTAGTTGTGGTTATAGTTGCAGAACATTGTGGATATACTGTAAGCCACTGAATGGTATACACTTTATAATGATATATTCTATGTTATGCAAATTATATCTCGATTAAAAGTATGGGAAAATGATAAAGGATGACCATGATGGAGTGTGTCAAGAATTATGATTGACGTAATTCCATGCACCCGAATCCCCTCCCCCTCAACCCCTCAAGCAAAGATCAAGGCAAATAACACTGAGTACCCAAACAAAGGCCAGTGGCTCAGGATATAGCCAGGCAGGAACACGCTCATGCGGAACGAAGGGGATGCTGAGAAATGGAGCAGAGAGAGAATGAAAAGCCTTCCAGTCTTTGGTGATGAGAACACAGAGAAGAGGTAAAGCCCTTCGCTGACACAGGAGATAGAGAACAGGAAGCAGGTTTCCAAGGCCGAGAGGAGAATGCTTAGTCAGTCATTGGACAGATAGAACGTATGGTTCAGAGGGACCCTGGGCCATCGAGGACACAGAGGACACAGGTTTGGGGCTCAGGGAGAGGCTGAGTTGCCCTGTGCCGGAAGGATGGATTTGGAGATCGTTCAGAACGTGCACAGGGGAGAAAGTGCCCACTGGGTCCAGATGGTGAGAAGCATGAGTGATCGCATTGGAAGCAGGGAGTCAAGGTAGAGAGGACAGTGGTGCTGGGGCCTCAGGAGGAGAAAAGTGCCAGGAGGGAAACCGCCAGCAATGTCAGACGTTGCTGGATGGGAGCAGGGAAGTGCCCTCTGGATTGGGTGAGCCGTGATCGCTGGCAAAGTTTGCCCGAGCGATTTCGGTTTAATGTATGCGAGCACAAAGCATTGTATCTTACTTGGACTTAACTGAGGCCAAAGCCAACATTGAAGCTCAATGAAAGAAATCACTTAAAAAAACAACTAACAAGGGAAAGACGCTGACTCGCCTGTGTGCACAGATCCACAGTCATCTGGATTTTATTCACATTTATTCACGCATTCCCTGAGCTGGGGTTCATTTGTTCTTTCTTTTCTTTCTTCTTTCTTTTCTTTCTTCTTTCTTTCTTTTTATCCTTCTCTTTTCTTCCTTTTTTCCTTCTTTTTATTTTTTTCTTTCTTTCTTTTTTCCTTTCTCTTTTTTTCCTTTCTTTTCTTTCTTCTTTTCTTTTTCTTTCTTCCTTGTTCCTTCCCTCTTTTCTTCCTTCTTCCCTCCCTCCCTCCTTTCTTTGCTTTTTCCTTTCCTCTCTCTTTCTCTATTTTTTTTTTTTGAAAAAGCCTCCTTTTTATTTAATGTATGTGATAACATAGAGGTGAGGGATTATAGTTCCCACCTGAGCCAGTCTTGACCAGCCTGGAGAATGGACCACTCTACCCTCATGAAAACGATGTTTGCAGATCTTTTTTATTTATTTATTTAGGTTCATTCATTTATTTGAGAGAGAGAGAATCTTTCAAGCAGACTCCCTGCTAAGTGCAGAGCTGGACATGGGGTTTGATCCCACAACCCATGAGATCATGACCTGAACCGCAACCAAGAGTTAGATGTTCAACTCACTGAACCACCCGGGTGCCCCAGATCTTTCTTTAAATAAAAAGATGAATGTTATGTTTCACAGTTCAGGGGGGAAACAAGAACATTAACTAGCTTTTACTACAGGATCTCAACTAGTAACATATGCATTAAAAAAGAAGGGCAGAACATGGGGGAATGAGCACTTGCCTTCAGTTAGTCTGTGCAGTAATTGTATTTTCCAATTACAAGTCCTTTTTGATACATTCAATTTTCCTACAAAAAGCATGCATTACTTTTGAGATCAGGAACTATGGTAAGGCTGGAAAAAATGGTTTAATCACACTCGAATAGAAAGTAAGCAGGGATAACAATATTAATGTTAGATGAACAAAATTCAAGGCAAGAGAAAAAATATGCTTTTAAGATAAAGGGAGCATTACATAATGGTGACAACCACCACTAATAATGAAGCCACACAGATACAAATCTATAGTTGCCAAAGAAACTGACAACAAGGTACAGAAATCAAACATTATTTGGAACGCGGGAAGGAACAGTCATTGTAGGAGGAGATTTTAAAACACCATCATCAAAAAGACAAGAAAATAAACTCAGAGTCTATCTAAATACATAAAATTGATGTCTAGCAGGAATTCACCATGATTACAGTGTGTGGGGGTCTTTTCAAGCGTATACAGAACATTTACAAAACTCGATAATACGAGTCACAGAGAATCTCAACAGAGAAAAAAATCGTGAAGTTCCTCTTCCAGTTAAAAGCAAGGCACTTCTGGCCTGGAGAAAATATAGAGGCTAGAGCCAAGGAAGGAAAAGAGGGAAACCCTATTAATACAGTCCACTGGGTATTTGGTGGGGGGAGTGGGGGTGGGGGTGTGGGGACAGAGGAGGATGAATGGGAATTAACTTTGTGGTCAGACTGGACCAAATACCTGTCCTGCCCTTTCTCTCACCCACTAAACAGCTTCATGTCCACCTGCAACGTGAACCACCAAAATGGTACTTAACTCAGTGGGAAAGCTGAAGGTGCCATAAATACCTCGGTTCCCTCCCCCCTGGAGCAGGCTGACTCAGAGGAGGGGTGGGCTTTATGCTCCCTCCATTCCCCCGGAATGCCCCCGGTAGGATTAAGCTCTGTCACCCACAGGGGCAATCCACACACCACACCCTTTGGGGGATGCCTTCCCTTCCTGGCCCTACTTTCTCCATGCTCCAAGACGTGTTCTCTCCCCCTCGCAGGTCAACTAACACACTCAGATCTTTTGTCTCAGGGTCTGCTTCTGGGGGAGCCCCAACGAAGACCCCTACCACAGACCACCACAGCTTGTGTAATGGTCGAGACTGGCTTGGACTTCTGTTTCTTCCTCCCTGGCTGAGCTCTGCCAGAATTTCCTCAGGGGAGGGACCCCACTGGCAGTGAGTCCCCACCCCAATTCAGTCCAGAAGAGACCACCGGCTTGGCTCTCTTCTCTGGATTTGCTATCTCCTCTCTGCCCTGCCTCCATCCCCGGCCATGAGCCCCCACTGGCCCCTTGCCAGCCCTCTTGTTCATCACTCACTCCCAAGCTGGGTGAGGCTCACCGAGGGTCAGCTACCAGCCAGGCCCCGGGAAACCAAGTCCTGCCCAGCACCGCAAGGCCAGCTATACCTGACACAGAGGTATCACCTGCTACATGCTTCAGAAGCTGAGACAGCACAGAGCCGGGGCCTTAGGATGGCAGCGAAGGACTCTGAGGAGGTGACATGTAGGGGACATCAGGGAAACAAGTGGGTGGACTCTGGCCTGCAAATGGAGGGCACAGGTCCGGGGGTTCCCTCTGCTGAAGCAAGAGGCTCATGGTGGGCCCACAGGGAGGCTGCAAGGAGGGCTCTGGGAGCCATGTCAAGGAAACAGACTTGACCAGACAACTTCAAGGCTTCAGAGAACGGAATGAGCCACCTTCTCACAAGGGGACTATCAATGTCAGTTTTAGAAGGATCGATAGATAATGAAATGGCCAAAGGTAAAAAGAGAAAAATAAGGATGTGAAAAGTACAGCAAATGACCCATCCGTCCTCAGAATCTGGAGGCCCTAGCGCAGGGGGCACCCTGACCGGCATACTTCTGGGTCCAGGTGCCCTGGAGCCCTCAGTGTAATGGCCAGCCAGTTCAGAAGGGGCAGGCCGGCTTCAGCACGTGGGCCACTGACACATGACAGGCTCAGCCCAGAGCTCCCCAAGGCAATCAGGTTTCACCCAGGACCCATGGCATGGTCCTGCTGCTTCTTCACCCTCTCCTGACCCAGGGGCACACACGGGGTAAATCCTTCTCTACTCAGCACACTGAGAGCAAGAGGGTTAGCCTATCCCTAATGCTTCCGTGGCTCAGAAGATAAGCCTCCATGGCCCGAAGCACGCACCCTGGCTGGCCTTCTTTGATGTCATCAGCTTGTGGGGCTTTCTCCCTGCAGTGAGCCCCGTGAATTGTGGAGGCTGAGAGCCAACACCAAGGCACAATTAGCAAGACCAATCCCCCCAGCACCCTCACCTCGACACCAGGCCTTCCCCGGACTTGCTCCAAGGACCTCAGAGGACTTTTGTTACTGATGCCCAACACTTGCTTGCTTGAGATTTTTTTCCTTGAGCCATCGTTCCTAACAGAGCTGAACCCCGAAAGACTGCTCATTATCCACGGTCATTTTGGGCACAGTGGCCAAGAGAGAACTTCAGATACAAGATGAATGGTTCCCATCACAGGACAATGGCAACAGGGTTGGGGGCGGGGGGCGTGGAGGAGTTTAGCCCTTCGGTGTCATCTACCTGAGGTCATACGGAGAGGAAAAATGAGTCTAGATATGTGGCCATTTATTCTTAAGGGCCCTCTAGGACTTGTGGTCTAAGGAACCAGTGTTAGCCCAGATGTCTTCCTCAGAATACCTCCCACCCTGCAGGCATGCCCCAGGGACAGGAGACAAAGACACGTGGGCTCACGTCACAACGCGAGTAGCATCCCCCCCCCCGCCCCGCCAACGTGCATGCGCACTTTCTTCTCCAAAACAGCTGGGCCGCCCCTTACCTTCATCACTGTTGTCGTCCACTAGGATGATTTCCTTCAGCAGGTGTGTCGGCGTGTGGTTGACCGCACTGTGGACTGACCGCAGGATCACGGACAGGGCCTCGTTCACGAAGATAAATATGATGGAGATCTGGGGCAGCTCCTTGGCATACTTCAGCTCCTTGCACCTGGGGGATGAGAGGCGGGGGAGTGGAGTCAGAGGAAGGAGGAAGGCGCTGGGGACGGATGCATGGACATGTCCTCCCAAGGTGTGAATCACTGATTCCCTCCTGGCCCCTCCTGGCTAAAACCTAAGAAGGAGATTGTTAAGGGATCCAGCCCCAGTTCTCCCAAATTTACCTGGTCCCACTTCGGTGCCTACCTGCCCAACCTCCCGCTCCGGGCGCCTGCATCTCTTTGCCTGGAGCCTACTTGGTTCCCCCATAAGCAATGTCCCTGCCCCCATCCGCCAGGAACTGAAGCATCAATACCCCAGCTCTCTCACCCCTGGAGCAGGTGGACGCTGAGGGGTGGTTTACACTGGCTCCCAGAGTCCCCTAGTGGGATTAGGCTCCATCACCCACATCCTTTGGGGGGATGCCGTCCCTTCCAAGTCCTACTTCCCCACACCCCTAGCGGTGTTCTCTCCACCTTCCAAATGAACCGATGCACTCAAATCTTTGTCTCAGGGTCTGTTTCTGGGGGAACCCAAAAGGAGACATCTACTGGAGACCCTGCTCGGGTGGAGCCCGCATTCTAGGACATAAAATACACGTGTAAATACTCATAAGCAAGGAAGCGGGTCTTCTGCTTACATAGGTGTGTGCTGCCTGACACACCCCGACTCTTCCTAGAATCTCCTTGGGGTGGGGGCAGAAGATGGGACGGCCTGCCTCCAAGGTCCTCCCTCGTAGCAACTCCCCCAGCCCTGAAAAACGGAGTGTAAGAGAAGAGTTCTTTTCCACCCAGGCTGGGCAAGGGGCTGTAGAGCTCCCGGTGCTGTGAGGTTTAATACCCTGGGAATGTGCTCTGCACGGCTCAGTCATGGGAGCACCGCGCACCGTTCCAGGAGCACCAATGAATTGGCTTCTATGCTTTGGCTGAGCCTGGTTGGAAATACCGAGTGGAAACCAAGAGGATGGAAGAGCGAGCTAGGGCATCTCCATACATTCTCCCCCTCCTTGCGTGAGAGTGAACAATATAGAGCACGCACGTTAGAGGAGAAAACAAAGGAAACCAGATGAAGGAATGGAGTGAGAGGGGGACAGCACAGAAGAAGGAGCTAGAAAAACGGCTTGTTTTTTTATGCGGAACAGCTTGGGCTGTGTCGGGCCATATTAATCATGCAGGCAATTTTCGGGAGAAAATAAAGTTTTGTTACAATATACATTTGTGTCTCCTGGAGGAGACTGTCCAGGGACCCATTGATCATGGAGCCTCATTTTTACCACGTCACTGTAAATTCACTTCTGGGGGCTGCCAGGGAGATTAGAATGGCTATTGACGGGCTCCCGGGCAGTCGGCAGGAATCATCTCATTCACTGCGTGGTGATCCGAGGGAGGAGGGCTCCCGGAAGGTCCCTCCAAGCCCCCTCAACCATCCCGAGCCTGGCAGGGTGGAAGATGCTATTACTCAGCGGCCCATCCACGTGAACACACCCACCCCTTCCCCGCGCTCCTCCCTTGGGCTGGTGTCTTTGGTCCTTTGTTTTTAACAGCTTCTGGCTTGGAAATAAGAAGCGAAAGACCAGATTGCAGGGGACCAGGGCCGTCTTCTCCACCCACAGACAATGGGATCATGATGCAATCCAGGCTCAGGAGTGAGTCATGTCTCTTTGGGCAACTCCTCCCCCTGGGGTGAAGTGGAAAATGTGGGAGCCTCGGAGGAATGGGGGGTCCCCCTCCTGCCCCTTCATGGGTCAAGGTGACCATGCGGTAAATCAGGGAGGGGTGGATTTCAAAAATGAGAAGTGCCTTGTCACACGCTCAGGGGATGTGTCACCCCAGGCACACCGTTCCTGTTTTGTCATCTCTACACCTGTCAAAAAAATCCACACCACACCTCGCTGTGGGTCCCCAGCTAAGATCCCCATAAGGATCATTTGAGAGCCTCGTGGAAATGCAATGTACTGACTCATGGAAAGACCCAGTTGGCCTGGCTGCCTCGAGCTCCCATCGTATAAGCCCCATCACCATGAGCCAGGCTTCCAGAGTTTTCATACACCCCAGACCCTTCCTGCAGGACCCACCTGGGAATCTCCTCCCCGGCCTGGCCTACCCAGATCTCTGTCCTTGCCTGGCTTACGATTCACCTCTCCTGTGCCCGATGCCCTCAAGGTTTCACACTGGACAGACAAGATGGACACAGTCATTAAATATGAAAATCAGCATTCTTTCCTTGGTCACACAGTCACCCCTCGCCGCTGCCTGAATGCCATGAGCCTACAAGCACCAAAGGCCACCGAAGATGCGGCTGGTGAGTGCCAGCTCAAGCCATACCAGCCACGCCATGGGTTATGCTCAACCGGAAACAGAAATGGGCCTCCTCTTCGGAAGCCCTATTGCAAATGTGCCCACACTCCCGAGCCCGGAAATGGCCATGAATGTTGATACTACACCTGCCAACTGACACAAAACTCCCGAAGATTCCACACGCTTTCTACGGGACACCAACAACCACTTCACTCTTTCTCCAGCAAGGAGATAAACTGTTCCCTTCTCTCTCTGGCTCCCTGTGGATGGGGGGTCAGACTATGAAGTCAGATCCCAAAGCAAGTCTAACTGACTGCGATGCTTAATTTTATGTGTCAATGTGGCTAGTGCATGGCATTTTGGTCAAACGTCATTCTCGATGTTTCTGAAAGTACTTTTCTATTTTATTATTTTTAAAGATGTACTTATTTATTTGAGAGAGAGAGGGAGAGAGCATGAGGGAGCATGAGCAGGGGAAGGGGCAGAGGGAGAGACTATCCAAGCAGACTCCCAATGAGCGTGGAGCCTGACATGGGGCTCAATCTCATGACCCATGAGATCAGGACCTGAGTCTTCTGAAACCAAGAGTCGGACGCTTAACTGACTGAGCCACCACCCAGATCCCCTGAAAGTACTTTTTTTTTTTTAAAGATGAGATTAACATTTAGATCGGTAAGCTTGGGTTAAAGCAGATGACCCTCCATAATGGGGGTGGGCCTCATCCAATCAGTTGAAGTTTTTTAAGAGAAAGAAGACTGAGGACTCCCAAAGATGAGGGAATTCCACCAGCAGACCTCCTTCAGATTCTACCTGCAACATGAGTTCCTCCCTGGGTCTCCAAGCTGTGGGTGAGCCCTGCAGAGTTTGGACATACCAGCCAGCCTCCACAGTTAAAGATGCCAAATTATTTGAAATAAATCTCTCTTTAGCTCTCCCTCTCTCTTCCTATGGATCTATCTACATCTATCTAGAAATATAAATATAATAGACGACAGAGACAGATAAAGAGACAGAGTCTCACATCTACAGCTGATGACAAGGCAAATCCCAGGTTTCCAGTCTCCACGGGGCCCTCAGAGGAGCCCCCACCCCACCCACTGCCCTCTGCTTTTACCACTTTCCCCTGGCCGATCTCCCTCTGGCAGGGAAGCGTGCCTCCTACTCCACAGAAGAAATCAAGGCCACCAGCAGGAATTTCCAAAAGTGGTCATGGCATCTGCATCAGCATTGCCTGGCAATCAGGCAGACCCCCGACCCAGAATCCCCATCAAGCTCCACAGTGGTTCCTCTGCGGGTAGAAACCTGAGAACTAGTCCCACTGGCCACCTGCAAACGTTTGGACCTCCAAACCCTGCCCTCTGTCTGTCCATCCTCCCTGGAAGGAAGCAGAGTCAGGAAGTCAGACACCCCCAAGATCTCTGGTCTCTTTCATGTAAATAAAAAAAGGCCCCTCCCACAGCCTTGATTACTGTCTTTCTTCTCCTTGCCTCCCTCCTCCATCCCCCATCCAGGTCCTCAGTCCTTGCCTTTGGCTTCGAGTTACCCTATTCCAGGAAAACTGCACTGGTTAGTTTCCAATGACATCCACATGGCCAGAATCGAGGGAAACTTTCCAACCCGACCTTGGTTGAGCATCATTTCTGCAGGAGTTAATACTGTTGCCTCTCCTTATAAAACGCGATCTACTCTTGGATGCCCGCACATTTGGGGTTCCTGAACACTGCCTCCGCTCNTTGCCTGGCTTACGATTCACCTCTCCTGTGCCCGATGCCCTCAAGGTTTCACACTGGACAGACAAGATGGACACAGTCATTAAATATGAAAATCAGCATTCTTTCCTTGGTCACACAGTCACCCCTCGCCGCTGCCTGAATGCCATGAGCCTACAAGCACCAAAGGCCACCGAAGATGCGGCTGGTGAGTGCCAGCTCAAGCCATACCAGCCACGCCATGGGTTATGCTCAACCGGAAACAGAAATGGGCCTCCTCTTCGGAAGCCCTATTGCAAATGTGCCCACACTCCCGAGCCCGGAAATGGCCATGAATGTTGATACTACACCTGCCAACTGACACAAAACTCCCGAAGATTCCACACGCTTTCTACGGGACACCAACAACCACTTCACTCTTTCTCCAGCAAGGAGACAAACTGTTCCCTTCTCTCTCTGGCTCCCTGTGGATGGGGGGTCAGACTATGAAGTCAGATCCCAAAGCAAGTCTAACTGACTGCGATGCTTAATTTTATGTGTCAATGTGGCTAGTGCATGGCATTTTGGTCAAACGTCATTCTCGATGTTTCTGAAAGTACTTTTCTATTTTATTATTTTTAAAGATGTACTTATTTATTTGAGAGAGAGAGGGAGAGAGCATGAGGGAGCATGAGCAGGGGAAGGGGCAGAGGGAGAGACTATCCAAGCAGACTCCCAATGAGCGTGGAGCCTGACATGGGGCTCAATCTCATGACCCATGAGATCAGGACCTGAGTCTTCTGAAACCAAGAGTCGGACGCTTAACTGACTGAGCCACCCCCCAGATCCCCTGAAAGTACTTTTTTTTTTTTAAAGATGAGATTAACATTTAGATCGGTAAGCTTGGGTTAAAGCAGATGACCCTCCATAATGGGGGTGGGCCTCATCCAATCAGTTGAAGTTTTTTAAGAGAAAGAAGACTGAGGACTCCCAAAGANTGGAAACAGAAATGGGCCTCCTCTTCGGAAGCCCTATTGCAAATGTGCCCACACTCCCAAGCCCGGAAATGGCCATGAATGTTGATACTACACCTGCCAACTGACACAAAACTCCCGAAGATTCCACACGCTTTCTACGGGACACCAACAACCACTTCACTCTTTCTCCAGCAAGGAGACAAACTGTTCCCTTCTCTCTCTGGCTCCCTGTGGATGGGGGGTCAGACTATGAAGTCAGATCCCAAAGCAAGTCTAACTGACTGCGATGCTTAATTTTATGTGTCAATGTGGCTAGTGCATGGCATTTTGGTCAAACGTCATTCTCGATGTTTCTGAAAGTACTTTTCTATTTTATTATTTTTAAAGATGTACTTATTTATTTGAGAGAGAGAGGGAGAGAGCATGAGGGAGCATGAGCACGGGAAGGGGCAGAGGGAGAGACTATCCAAGCAGACTCCCACTGAGCATGGAGCCTGACATGGGGCTCAATCTCATGACCCATGAGATCAGGACCTGAGTCTTCTGAAACCAAGAGTCGGACGCTTAACTGACTGAGCCACCCCCCAGATCCCCTGAAAGTACTTTTTTTTTTTAAAGATGAGATTAACATTTAGATCAGTAAGCTTGGGTTAAAGCAGATGACCCCATAATGGGGGTGGGCCTCATCCAATCAGTTGAAGTTTTTTAAGAGAAAGAAGACTGAGGACTCCCAAAGATGAGGGAATTCCACCAGCAGACCTCCTTCAGATTCTACCTGCAACATGAGTTCCTCCCTGGGTCTCCAAGCTGTGGGTGAGCCCTGCAGAGTTTGGACATACCAGCCAGCCTCCACAGTTAAAGATGCCAAATTATTTGAAATAAATCTCTCTTTAGCTCTCCCTCTCTCTTCCTATGGATCTATCTACATCTATCTAGAAATATAAATATAATAGACGACGGAGACAGATAAAGAGACAGAGTCTCACATCTACAGCTGATGACAAGGCAGATCCCAGGTTTCCAGTCTCCACGGGGCCCTCAGAGGAGCCCCCACCCCACCCACTGCCCTCTGCTTTTACCACTTTCCCCTGGCCGATCTCCCTCTGGCAGGGAAGCGTGCCTCCTACTCCACAGAAGAAACCAAGGCCATNTCAAGGCCACCAGCAGGAATTTCCAAAAGTGGTCATGGCATCTGCATCAGCATTGCCTGGCAATCAGGCAGACCCCCGACCCAGAATCCCCATCAAGCTCCACAGTGGTTCCTCTGCGGGTAGAAACCTGAGAACTAGTCCCACTGGCCACCTGCAAACGTTTGGACCTCCAAACCCTGCCCTCTGTCTGTCCATCCTCCCTGGAAGGAAGCAGAGTCAGGAAGTCAGACACCCCCAAGATCTCTGGTCTCTTTCATGTAAATAAAAAAAGGCCCCTCCCACAGCCTTGATTACTGTCTTTCTTCTCCTTGCCTCCCTCCTCCATCCCCCATCCAGGTCCTCAGTCCACTTGCCTTTGGCTTCGAGTTACCCTATTCCAGGAAAACTGCACTGGTTAGTTTCCAATGACATCCACATGGCCAGAATCGAGGGAAACTTTCCAACCCGACCTTGGTTGCGCATCATTTCTGCAGGAGTTAATACTGTTGCCTCTCCTTATAAAACGCGATCTACTCTTGGATGCCCGCACATTCGGGGTTCCTGAACACTGCCTCCGCTCTTTCTCCCCCGTCATCTGCCCTGGCCACCTGTTCCGTTTCCTGGGTTGCCCTTTCTGCTAGTCCTCCAAATCCTCGAATTCCTCAAGGCTCCTTCTCTGCCCTCTGCTGGTCTAACTGAGTGACCTCACCCAAATCTATGGCTCCCACTGTCATGCTGGCAACTTCCAAACCCGCGTGACTCACCTGGACCTTCCTTCAGGCATCAATGTCGCATGGGACATCTGTCCCTGGATGTTTCATAAGCCCCACAAATTCAGCATGCCTAAAATTTCCCCCTGCTCAGTTGTGCCTTCCTGTATTCATTGCAGGGCACCCCACGCTCTCTTTGCAGGCATCAAGCTAGAATCATGACACATGCACCATGTCCGGTCGGTCACCAAATCCTGAAGATTCTGCCATCTTTAGGATCTCTTTATGACACCCCCCCTCCCCCCATTTGTACTGCCCTAGCTCCATGTCCCATCACTTCCCACCTGAATGACAACAAAAGCCACCTGCTGGCACCCTTCATCCAGCCTGCCCCTCTGCAACTCAATCTCATTCTATCCACTGCACTGTTACCAGCATGATCTAGCTCCTTCCTTCTTCCCTTCCTCCCTTTCTCTTTCTTTCTTTCTTTCTTTCTTTCTTTCTTTCTTTCTTTCTTTCTTCAATTCATCCTTCCTTTCCCTCTTTCTTTTTTTCTTCTCAATATTATATTTTTAAGTAACCTCTACACCCAACGTGGGACTCGAACTTACAACCCTGAGATCAAGAGTTGAATGCTCCACTCAATGAGCCAACCAGGCGTGATCTTTGTAAAATGCAAATGGGATCACGGCACTCTTTTTCTTTAACGATCTCCTTGCCTCTCCAGTGCTTTCAGAGTCAGGCTCAAACTCCTTTGCTTGGCACCCAGTTCCACCCCAGCTCATCCCTCCAACCTCATCTCACCCCCCCCTTCCTCCAACTACTTAAAACCACTGTACTTCCCAAAATGAGGCATGCCCTGTCTCAATTCACACTCTATCCTCTCTGCCTAAAGTGTCCTTCCTTCTGTCTAACACGCCCGTATCTGTCCAGCCCCAGCCCCAGGCACATCCCCGGGCCCCCAGCCTGATGTCAGGACCCGTCCTCTGCTGCTTTCTCCCCTCCTGCAAGCTGCCATCAGAGACCCTTCACTCCCTTCTCTCCCACTTTGGGGCAGCCGGTGGGCGGGGGGGGGGTCTTCCTTTTGTCTCCCCAGAGCCCAGCACCATGCCTGGCAGAGAAATGGTTACTGCACGAACAAATGAAAACCCTCCTACCTTCCCTGTTTCTTCTCTCTGCTCTTTTTATGATCAAAGGCATCACTTATCTCCTCCCGAATTATAACATCAGTGATGGCACCTCAACACTTAAAAAAGATCCCATCCTGGACTCCACGGCCTGCTGTCTCCTTTGATTTACTAATCAGAACTCAAATTCCGAAAGCCTGTTTGGGTCAGGTGCATGAACCAGGCCGACAGCCCCTTTCTTTCTGCTCTCCTCATCAAGCCTCTCCCGGAATCCAAGGCAAGAGTGGTATCATTTTTAGCAACGGCAAGCCTTGCAAAACAAGATGTGGGGCTGAGCAGCAGAGACGTAGAAGGCCCCTCGGCTGGACTTCTCATTACGAGGGAGAGGCACACTTTGCTGAGTGGTTTAATTTCCTCGAGTTGAGCTCTGCACTCGTCCGGGAAGCAGCGCCACACCTCATTAGCTCAGTTCCTGCACAGAGCAGTCTCTGAGACAAGTGCGTGCTTCAGCATTTGAGTTCCTGTGCGTCCTGCCTAACAGTGCGACCGGGGCAATTTTCACGAATCACGATGCGGCCCGCTCCGTGCTTGGCACGGCTTCCTGTCTCGGGGTCCACAAAGCCCACAAAGGACCCCGTGAAGGTCCACAAAGCCCACAAAGACCCCAAAATTCAATGTAAGATGTTGTGCTTACATTGGTGACTTTTCACAGAAGCCTGGCAGGAGGGGGGCCAGCGGGCGCGGTTGTCGGTGTGCAGCCCCACGCCCTGGGCACAGCCCCGTGCCAGCCAGGCCCACGCCCTGGGCACACCCCCGTGCCAGCCAGGCCCACGCCCCGTTTTCAAGCACCGAAGAATCAACAAGGCTCCAGGCCTCCCCTGCCAGCCTAGTTCCTACAAACATTTACTTTGGAATATTCCCCAAGCTGTTTTTGATCTTTGAGCTGATTCGATATATGGCAAAACGTGCATTCTCCCTCCACTGCTTCCTGGGAAGTCTCTTTCTCTGAGTCCTGAAGAGATGCTTTTCCAAAGACAAGGCAATTGTCCTTAGCTAGAAAATCCACGCGCCTCCGCTCTCCTTGGCCAGGTGGCGGCTAGGCCAGTTTCAAGGTGTAGTTCGAGGTCGGGACACAGGCAAACCCCTACCTGTGTCTCTCTATCTTCAGAGGTTTTTTTTTTTTTTTAAGTGAAAAGGGTTGATTCACTGGTTGATTCACCTTCTCTAACCCTCAACCCTGACCACAGTTCCCTGCTTCGTGCGGCCTGGTTTTTCTAGAAGGGAGGGGAGGAACCACACCCAGGAGGCCGGGGGCTGGTGGAAGCAAGGGAGGGGCATCGTTCAGATTCTCAGCTCCGCAGATGGAACTATCTGGCTACAAAGAAGCTTATCTTGCTATAGTCAACTGACGCAAACAGAAAAAGAAAAGAAAAACCCCAGAGTTTCATTAAGCAATGGCTTGGGAACAGAATCTCTAAAAGCAATTAAGGGTAAATAAATGCAGTTTCAGGCCAGAGCTCAGGAAACCCGTCTACCTAAGGCCCAGGAAATGCTGCCCAAGTTTTTCACAGATGGTATTTATCCCATAACCTTCCGAAGGGGAGGGCCGTGAAGGGAGACGCCCCGATTGCTTTCTTGAGGGCCAAAATACACGAGGAAATGATGCAAACTGGAAATAATACGTAGTCCTGCTCCAAAGACCAGAAGATCCAAACTGCGCTCAATCAGATTCCTCAGAGAGATGGAAGGATCTAAAGCGCTCTGCTCTCAGCCAAACCATCACTCCCCCGCCCTCAGCCCCTCACAGAGCTCCAATCTGGGGCTAAAGGTCATCGTCTAGAACTTCAGCCCAGCAATGAGAAACATAATATCAAACCTGCTGCTTTTCCTTTCAATGCTCTGGCCGAACTGGCCTGCAAGCCCGGGGACGCTGACCCTGAAAACACTTCTGTGCATTCCCGCATCTGGGCCATCCCTCTGTCCTTGGTACTCTCGTCCTCCACCCAGAAAGTCTTCCCCGAGGGCAGGCCCTCCCCAGTCCCAGTCAAATCTGACACACCAGCCCTTCCGCCCCCCTGTAACCTGGCCCTGCCTATCTCACTCAATCTGCAAACACCTCCCCCCACCCTGACCTGCCGGAGCTGTTAGCAGACTGTACCGTGTGGCAAAACGCATCAATCCTTCACCCCTCAGTGTATGCAGCCCCTTTGCCACGTGACTTCCAGGTTTTTCTCACGAAGGAGGCAAAGTCTATTTCCCCACAATGTGGGCTCGGGGCACAGCCACATGGTTTGCTTTGACAATCAGAACGAGGCGGAAGGATCCTGCCCGCTCCACATACGAGCCTGGAGGCTTCTTGTGCCCTCGGCCATCACCTGAGAAGCCGAGGCTAGCCCTCAGGTCCCAGATGGGGATGAAAGATGAGCAGTAAAAAGGTGACAGCCTCCCCCCCACACACAAAACACACACATGCATGTGTGAGCCCAGCCTTTGCAGTCCACTCGCTGTGCCAACAACCATACAGTGTCTACGTCATCTCGCTACTTTTCACAGTGAGTCCGTAATGCTGGTGCACCCATCGTACTGATGAGAAACCTGAGGCTCAGAGCCACCAGCCCAACGGCAAGCAAGTGGTATGAACGCAGAGCCAGACTTGAAACCCAGTCAGATCTACCTGACTCCAAAGCCTCTCGTCTTAGCCTATGAAAAAAGAAGTGATTTCCCAAGGAGGGTCTGCGTGGAGGGATTTGGGATGGCTTCTGTTTGTTCAACAAAGCCACAGGCATGACCAAGCAGTCACTTGTGCTGGGCCAGGTCACCAAACTGGGGCTTACTACCTTAATCTCACAGCAGTTTCAGCCTCCCCCAGAAATGTTGTCTTGACTTGTCAGTCAGGAATTTTCTGGTTGGGACTGATGAAGTCATGTGTCACAGGAGCCCTTCTCCAGCCCCCAGAGTAAAATGAGGCAATCCACCTAATAAGATCCCCAGCCCTCCCCCCTCAGGGAAGGTGACCTGTACCTTTTGCTAATCTTCTCACCCCACCCTCCCTCCTATAAAAACCTTCCATTTTGCACAAGTCCCCTGGAGGACCCTCCCCCATTTGCTAGATGAGATGCTGCCCGATTCACAAATTGCTTAATAAAGCCAGTTAGATATTCCAATTTACTTGGTGGAATTCTCTTTTTTAACATGCTCACTCTTTATATTTAACTGTAGTTTCCAGTGTTCTATATCAAACATGCATTACTTTCATAAGTTAAAAATACTATAAATGTTCCTTTTTCAAGGATTTCTACAGAAAGAATTTTAGCACTTGCCAAATATTTCCCACATTGACCAGAAAGAATAAACAGGGAGGAATAAATAACAAATCTGTTGAGGGGGAAAGGACATTAAGGAAACCCAAAGACGTACATTATGTTAAAATCCAACATGAAGTGACCATCATCTAATCAAGAAAGAGATGACAGACGCGTGGAACAGAAGATTCTAGAAACAGATTTGATCTTGTGGAATTTATGCCAAGAAGGTTCCACAAACCAATAAGGCAAGAATCACTCAATAAATGGTGTTGGGACCGCTTTATTGGGTGAAACAGTAAGAGTCTCCCCTACATACTCAATTTTATTTTATTTTTTTTCAAGTTTAGTTACTTATTTAAGTAATCTCTCCATCCAACGTGGGGCTCGAACTTACAACCCCCAAATCAACAGCCGCATGCCAGCCAAGCGCCCCTAAAAGTAAATTTTAGATAGACAAAATGGTTGAATGTAGAACTCAGAATATAAGGAAAGCCACATAAAAATGTATGGGAATATTCATACAAACTCTGGATATTGAAGAATCTTCAATAGTTTGATCATATTGTAAACCTCCGATCAGTAAAACAATAAAATTAAAACAGCAAACTGCAAAAAAAAANGTATTTATCCCATAACCTTCCGAAGGGGAGGGCCGTGAAGGGAGACGCCCCGATTGCTTTCTTGAGGGCCAAAATACACGAGGAAATGATGCAAACTGGAAATAATACGTAGTCCTGCTCCAAAGACCAGAAGATCCAAACTGCGCTCAATCAGATTCCTCAGAGAGATGGAAGGATCTAAAGCGCTCTGCTCTCAGCCAAACCATCACTCCCCCGCCCTCAGCCCCTCACAGAGCTCCAATCTGGGGCTAAAGGTCATCGTCTAGAACTTCAGCCCAGCAATGAGAAACATAATATCAAACCTGCTGCTTTTCCTTTCAATGCTCTGGCCGAACTGGCCTGCAAGCCCGGGGACGCTGACCCTGAAAACACTTCTGTGCATTCCCGCATCTGGGCCATCCCTCTGTCCTTGGTACTCTCGTCCTCCACCCAGAAAGTCTTCCCCGAGGGCAGGCCCTCCCCAGTCCCAGTCAAATCTGACACACCAGCCCTTCCGCCCCCCTGTAACCTGGCCCTGCCTATCTCACTCAATCTGCAAACACCTCCCCCCACCCTGACCTGCCGGAGCTGTTAGCAGACTGTACCGTGTGGCAAAACGCATCAATCCTTCACCCCTCAGTGTATGCAGCCCCTTTGCCACGTGACTTCCAGGTTTTTCTCACGAAGGAGGCAAAGTCTATTTCCCCACAATGTGGGCTCGGGGCACAGCCACATGGTTTGCTTTGACAATCAGAACGAGGCGGAAGGATCCTGCCCGCTCCACATACGAGCCTGGAGGCTTCTTGTGCCCTCGGCCATCACCTGAGAAGCCGAGGCTAGCCCTCAGGTCCCAGATGGGGATGAAAGATGAGCAGTAAAAAGGTGACAGCCTCCCCCACACACACAAAACACACACATGCATGTGTGAGCCCAGCCTTTGCAGTCCACTCGCTGTGCCAACAACCATACAGTGTCTACGTCATCTCGCTACTTTTCACAGTGAGTCCGTAATGCTGGTGCACCCATCGTACTGATGAGAAACCTGAGGCTCAGAGCCACCAGCCCAACGGCAAGCAAGTGGTATGAACGCAGAGCCAGACTTGAAACCCAGTCAGATCTACCTGACTCCAAAGCCTCTCGTCTTAGCCTATGAAAAAAGAAGTGATTTCCCAAGGAGGGTCTGCGTGGAGGGATTTGGGATGGCTTCTGTTTGTTCAACAAAGCCACAGGCATGACCAAGCAGTCACTTGTGCTGGGCCAGGTCACCAAACTGGGGCTTACTACCTTAATCTCACAGCAGTTTCAGCCTCCCCCAGAAATGTTGTCTTGACTTGTCAGTCAGGAATTTTCTGGTTGGGACTGATGAAGTCATGTGTCACAGGAGCCCTTCTCCAGCCCCCAGAGTAAAATGAGGCAATCCACCTAATAAGATCCCCAGCCCTCCCCCCTCAGGGAAGGTGACCTGTACCTTTTGCTAATCTTCTCACCCCACCCTCCCTCCTATAAAAACCTTCCATTTTGCACAAGTCCCCTGGAGGACCCTCCCCCATTTGCTAGATGAGATGCTGCCCGATTCACAAATTGCTTAATAAAGCCAGTTAGATATTCCAATTTACTTGGTGGAATTCTCTTTTTTAACATGCTCACTCTTTATATTTAACTGTAGTTTCCAGTGTTCTATATCAAACATGCATTACTTTCATAAGTTAAAAATACTATAAATGTTCCTTTTTCAAGGATTTCTACAGAAAGAATTTTAGCACTTGCCAAATATTTCCCACATTGACCAGAAAGAATAAACAGGGAGGAATAAATAACAAATCTGTTGAGGGGGAAAGGACATTAAGGAAACCCAAAGACGTACATTATGTTAAAATCCAACATGAAGTGACCATCATCTAATCAAGAAAGAGATGACAGACGCGTGGAACAGAAGATTCTAGAAACAGATTTGATCTTGTGGAATTTATGCCAAGAAGGTTCCACAAACCAATAAGGCAAGAATCACTCAATAAATGGTGTTGGGACCGCTTTATTGGGTGAAACAGTAAGAGTCTCCCCTACATACTCAATTTTATTTTATTTTTTTTCAAGTTTAGTTACTTATTTAAGTAATCTCTCCATCCAACGTGGGGCTCGAACTTACAACCCCCAAATCAACAGCCGCATGCCAGCCAAGCGCCCCTAAAAGTAAATTTTAGATAGACAAAATGGTTGAATGTA
Organism: Ailuropoda melanoleuca; assembly: GCF_002007445.2. Taxonomy (NCBI): domain Eukaryota; kingdom Metazoa; phylum Chordata; class Mammalia; order Carnivora; family Ursidae; genus Ailuropoda; species Ailuropoda melanoleuca. Next base: position 13,421,076 of record NC_048227.1, on the reverse strand, counting down.
GAACTCAGAATATAAGGAAAGCCACATAAAAATGTATGGGAATATTCATACAAACTCTGGATATTGAAGAATCTTCAATAGTTTGATCATATTGTAAACCTCCGATCAGTAAAACAATAAAATTAAAACAGCAAACTGCAAAAAAAAAAACAAAAACAAAAACAAAAAACCTTAGAGCAATTACAAGGAGAAAAGATAACGAGAACCCAAAGAACAGATAAAAAACAAAAAACGTGAACACAATTCAGAGAACAAAAGAAACAAATAACAAACATGAAAATAAGTGGACCATCACTAGTAATAAAAAAGATTCAAACAATAATGAGATGTCATTTTGCCTCAATGTGGTGGAATTATAAATAACTTTTTCTTGCTTCTTTGTACCTTTTCTGTTCTTATTTTTTATAGTGAGCAAATATAACAGAAAAACACATCAGTTTCGACTAATACATGAATGACAGAACCATATTGCAAAATTAAAGGGAACCGCAATGCCTGACTACAAGCTCTCAGATTTTCATAGGGGTGTTACATCAGTCGGCATGAATAAGAAACACCCCATGTCGTCCCCTGACGCCACAATCAGAGAGAATTCTGACTCAAGACCAAATCACCACTACTCTACCGTTTCTAACGCAGATGAGGGAAAAGTTAAGACCTGATCGCACAGGTTATCCATTCTACCGAGCAAGCATACCTACCACTGAAATAGACCTCCACCTTTTTTCGCTACCTAGGAGCTGTTCCAAGATGGCCTTATATAATAAAGGGTTTCCATTCTAAAGGTATAATAAACATAAAACCAATCACCGCAACTGCAGACCTTCCTGTGAGTGAACATGCTGCTTTGAAAGGGCATGAGAGGGGCACCTGGGTGGCACAGCGGTTGGGCGTCTGCCTTCGGCTCAGGGCGTGATCCCGGCGTTCTGGGATCGAACCCCACATCGGGCTCTTCTGCTATGAGCCTGCTTCTTCCTCTCCCACTCCCGCTGCTTGTGTTCCCTCTCTCGCTGGCTGTCTCTATCTCTGTCGAATAAATAAATAAAATCTTTAAAAAAAAAAAAAGAAAGGGCATGAGAAACTTAAACATAAAATAACTGTAATTTTGTTTAAATTATGGAGTTAGCTCCAGCTCTATGCCAATTTCTTAAGGTTATGGGAACTGCCCATTTACAATGGTACTAAATGCTGCATGAGATGTGATCCCAAGCCTGGGCCTCTTACAAAGAAACTGAACCATCCCACTGAGCCCGCCAGGCATCTAGTCTACCCATTAATAACCACTGATGAAATGGCCTAGTGACTTCCGCGCTAGGATATGCTTCTGCTCTTGAGTAGAACGGCATGAAAGCAAACTTCAATCCTCTTTAAATGCCATTCCTACTGGTTTCTCAATGTCCTGTAGAATGTTCCCAGTCACTTGTACCATCCCTCAGACATGTTAATTACATGCAATTTTCATTCTTTTCAACCTCCCTCCAGGTAATGCCTTCCTTTCTAAAATCCCACAGGTAAGATCTCACACTAACTTGGAGACTTCCAGACTCGATCTCTCATATCTTCAGCTGGAGAGGGAGGTATAGAAATGGTAGCAGACACATGAGGCACGGCAGTAATAATAAAAACTGTCCATGCAGCTGATGGCCCCAGCAGGTACCCTTCCCATCACTGGCCAGTAAGTTTCATGAGGTCAGGGACCACATCTCTTTGGCTGATACATCTCCAGCACTCAGGCAGGGTTCATCCCAAATGCTCAATAAATATTTGTAAAATACATTAATAAGTAACATAGAGAAGAGACATTCTAGTCACTTGTGGCATAAAGAGGTTATGGGGAATGTACAGTTCTGGAATCCTAAGGATTTAATGAAAACCCTAGAATCACAGGAAGACTGAGTCCCCTCCCAGGGTACCTGTTTGAAGATGCCACATCAGATCACTATAGAAGAAGCTCTCCTGGCTGAGGATGGTGACTTTATGTAATTCCAAATATTTTATGATGGATGGAAGACAGTGCCTATCCCTTAGTTTTAAACATGGATCTTATATCCCTCTAAAAAACCTGTTCTTGGGGAGTCTGGATGGCTCAGTCAGTTTAGCGTCCAACTCGTGACCTCAGCTTATTCTCAGGGTCATGAATTTAGGCCCTGTGTTTGGCCCCACGCTGGGCACAGAGCCTACTTAAAAAAATAAAAAATAAAATTAAAAAAAAACCCTGTTCTTTTATATTTAACATACCCTGGGACAAATGTATCTATATCACCTGGAAACAATAGCTTAATGGTGACATTTGCACACATTATGGACCAGCAAAGTGCTGAAGATACAGAAATTTTTAAAAAACCTCACCATTACCCTGGAAAGAGAAAAAGATAGGTAAATCGTAACTATGATTATGGAATAATAAATGTCACAAGGGAAGTTTGTTCAGGATGGTCTGGGATTTCTGCCTCTCAGGGGGCCTGCCCAGGGAAGGTTTCCCAGAGGAGATAAAATTTGCTCTGGGCCATAAAGCATAATTTCCAGGTGAGGACCTGTGAAGGAAGAGAGGGGAAGAAGGGAAAAATTCTTGGAGCAAAACAAAATGAACAGCATATGCAAACACAGAGGAGAGAAAACACATAGTGCACCCCCCATAACAGAAATTGGCATTTCAGGGCGTGTCCGGGATGAGGAAAAGAAACCAGTGGTCGACCAGGTGCTCTGAAGGCAGTTGATAAAATTGAGACTCAGTCCTCCAGCAGTGCAAAGCCATGAGGTCAAGGATTACTGAGCAGGGAAGTGGCATGACAACACATGGCAGGTGTCTAAATCAAAGAACAGCATCCCTTCAAGTCAGGCCAAGATGTGACCTCAGAGGCTGAGTTCCAAGCTCTCAAAAAGGATGTGCGTGTACAAGTTTCCAGTCCAGGGAGCTCACTCATTTCACACTGCCCAGATCACAACCCCAGCTCCTTGCCGTGGCAGTTCACCTGTTCCTCACATGGCCTGGGGAAGCTGGACTCTACAGAGACATGTTCCAAAGGTACGCACCCTTGGCTCAGATACTCCCATTCCTCTCCTAGGTCCCAAAGCTCTGGCCTACCCACTAGTTCTCCAGGTGGATCTTTGGCAGGACCCCTCTACTCTATCCTGAATAAAGACCACAACAAAAATTACTTCCTTGATCACTTCCATAAACTTACCGCTCACCATGTTATTGGCAGGAAATGATGTTTTTCAGTTCAAGTCATCAAAACTATGAACAAGGCATTTTATCTTACAGGCAAAGCCCCAGATGGAACGGCTGACCTCTGAAACTAAACTCAGAAGGGGCTGTGGATTCATCAATGGCTGGTGAGACCAGGCAAAGAAGACAGCAACTTCCCAGATCCGATTTCTCAATTTCCCGGGGGGCCTCAGGCATTTGGGGACCTCATCCTAACCTGGCTCCACCCCTTACCAGCTAGCTCAGAGGTGCCCATCCAGAAATCACCAATAAACATGTCCAAAGGGGGCGCCTGGGTGGCTCAGTAGGTTAAGGGTCTTGATTCTTGATTTTGGCTCAGGTCATGATCTCAGGGTCCTGGGATCGAGCCCCACGTCGGGCTCTGTGCTCAGTGGGGAGTCTCCTAGGTATTCTCTCTATCTCTGTTTCCCTCTGCTCCTCCTCTCTCTAAAATGAATAAATCAATCTTAAAAAAAAAAAAAACAAAACACAAGTCCAATAGAAGGACAGCTCTGCCTACACCCAAGGCCAGTAGACCACACATCACAATGGCAGCCAAGCAGGAAACATCCCCTAGCCCCCACATACAAAGAGAAATCCCTGGCTGGGGATTGGAATTTAGGGTTTCCACTAATACTCTTTTTGGCCCCTTACTTTTCACCAACTCATCCTACGCTAACACCCAGTAGAACTGAACCCATGTTTTAGAAAGATACTCCAAAGCAGTGAGGAAGGAGTTTTGAAAAGGTGGGGCAAGAGAAGCAGGAAATCAATGAGAAGATAAGTCGAGTGATTCTGCAAGAAACATGAAGGGATCTGGGGTCAGAGGAATATTTTTTATTGATAAAAGGGATGATTTAGGACAATTAAATAGTCATGAATGTACGCACCAGACAGCATAGTTTGAAAGCACACAAAGCAAAATGTATTGAAAATCCAAGAAGTAAAGACAAATTCACGATCACACTGAGAGATATTAACACATCTCTCTCGGAAATCCAAAGAAACAAAATATCCAATAAATACATGAAAAGATGACCCATCTCTATAGTAATCGAAGAAATGCGTCCAAGAGCTAGAATAAAGTATTTTTTTTATCCTTTGGGTTGGCAAAACAGATTGAAGACAGATCTTATACANATATCCAATAAATACATGAAAAGATGACCCATCTCTATAGTAATCGAAGAAATGCATCCAAGAGCTAGAATAAAGTATTTTTTTTATCCTTTGGGTTGGCAAAACAGATTGAAGACAGATCTTATACAGTCCCATTAAATGTGAGGAAAGACAAAACCCTTGTATACTGCTGGCTGAAGTATTAACAGGCAAAATCCTTTCAAGAACAAGTTAGCAGCACCCTACAAAATTAAAAAGGTACATGCCCAGCACATCCAGGCATAAGCGAATGTCGGACAGACCCAAGATGCCAAGAGTGGTGACCTTTGTTGAGAAGAGTGACGTCTGGGTCTGGGGCTTCAAAAGGAATTTTTATTTACTTATTTATTTTGCTTTATATACATCTATGTAATTCATAACTAATGCATTCAACTATTATTTGTATACTCTCTTTAAATTAGAAAAAGACTTGAAAAAAATCTATTGGACGTGGCAGGTAGAAAATCATAGGAAACATCTGTAAATTTCAACATAGCGCTTTGTACAATGACTAGTGGAGGAAGGAAGAGATGGAGTGAATTAAAACTTCCTCCCAGAAGCCCGGCAGTGGAGGAAAAGGAAAGAGCAGAGAACTAGGTTTAAAAAGAGGAATCTTCACTTGGCATTCAGCCCCAGCAAATGAGTCCCTCTGGTCCTGTGCTCCTACATCCTTAAAGAATCTTGTTCCCTACTCCGCAGCGGGCCTGACTGCAGGCGAGAGGCGTGTTAAGGTCTAGCAGGCAAAGTAATGACTTTTTCAAAATGAGTGTCCTGGCACATCTAACTCTTCTCGTCCTGAGACATTTACTCCCCGACTCTGGGTCTCTGTGTGTCTGTGTTTAAAAATTGCCTTCATGAGTAATTGCGAATGGGTTCTAATAAAAAAAAAAAAAAAGTATGTAGCAAAATATCTGCAATACTCCATAAAATCTACTTTTCACGCTGGTCCAAATGAATATTTATAGGAATGCTGTTATTTGGCAAAATGATGTTAAATTGGGAATTCCTCCCCCGCACAAACACCTCACAGAAGAGGGGCTGGGATGGGCCAGGGTGGGATAACAGTGGAGGGCACCAAGTCCCTTGAGGATGAGGGTTGGAGCCATAGGCTTCATCAAGACACGACGAGTCTGCAAAGGAAAACAGCACAGGAACACCAAGGTCTAAAATGCCAGGAATGGAGGAAGGCGGACCACCACATCTGTGTTCAAGGAGTTAGGAATCAATTCGGACCAGGAGTTAGCATCCTGTTTCCACAACACTGAGCTCCATATCTGGGCCAGCCAGGATGTGAGAATGGGTCTGGCTTCAAAGGTCAGGCGTGAGGCAGACCCCAGCCTCCGTGAAAGTGTCCCTAGGCTGCCTCCTCTGTCCTGATGAATCGGGAGCCTCCCTGAAGCAGGAGGCTGGCTCCAAAGATTCTCCTGACCTGTCTACTGCTCCCGGTACACGAGAATTCTGTAACTTGTCCCTGCGTGCACGGTCTCCATGTCCGGGTGGATGTCAGGGACAGCAGGGAATGACAGAAGACGCAACACAGTGGCAAAGATGGGGCTTGCTTAGGGTAGAACATCACAGGGTTTCTGGAGACAAAGCCAGCCCCAAGCAGCCCCTGAGCGTCTGCAAGGGAAATTTGCACATATGTCAAGAAAGACATCGAAGGGCATCTGCAGCCGAGACTTCTTGGGCTGATGCCCAGTGATGTTTAGCAGACATTTCCTGCCGCACATCCTGGAGCTTCAGAAGGGCCTTGTGTACCCCCCTGGGTAGCCTGTGGACCCTTTCAGTCCTGGCTCGTGCTAGACAGACAGGGGGCTCGTTGGCGTGCAGAGAAGCAGGCTGGGTACAAAAATGTACGGCAGTGGAAGCAAAGTGCTGAATCCTTACTCATCTGTCCAGGATTCAGTGCACTTTGCCTCCATATTAGTTGTGCACAATTATTCGACAACTTTGGAAACCCAATTACCGCAGTTCCTTATCTTGGCTGAAAGCTACCGCCCATACGGTTGTTTCTGCTGCCCTCCCCAGAAGCCTCTGCTGCTTTTAATGATGCCAGATGTAGCAAAGTCCTCAGGCTTGGGTAAGACTGGGGCAGGACAGCTTCTCTGACCCCCGGCATATCTGCTCGGTCGGTCTGGCCAGTGGAGAAACACGGGAGATGGGTGAGTGGAGGCCTTTAAAGACCACCATCCACGTCACCTGGCAGTGGGGACTCATCCAGCATGTCTCAGGGGTGCTTCAGAAGGTGAGAATGAAACTTACTGGGAGTCTGGGTCATACATGCTGGTCCAAGACCAGGCTTCTTTGACTTGACCATCTATGTGAACCATCAGAGAATCCTGCTAAAGAGCAGACTGTGATTCAGCAGGTTTGGAGTGAGGTCAGGGATCATGCATTTCTTTTTAGTTTTTAAGATTTTATTTATTTATTTGTCAGAGAGAGGGATCAAGAGAGAGCACAAGGAAGGGGAGTGGCAGGCAGAGGGAGAAGCTGACTCCCCACTGAGCAAGGAGCCCGATGCAGGACTCGATTCCAGGACCCTGGGATCATGACCTGAGCCGAAGGCAGAGGCTTAACCAACTGAGCCACCCAGGCGTTCCCAGGATCACGTATCTCTAACAAGCTCCCAGCTGATGAGGAGGCCAGGGGTCCATGGATCACACTTGGCACCCTAAAAATTTAGAGCAGAACTGACTTTGAATCCTGGGTCTGCCACTTACTAGCTGCAGGCAAGTTACCTAACTGCTCCGGGTACAGAGTGAGAAACAGGAAGGACCTGGGAGGGGGACAGAGAGAGGAAAGTTTGAAGTCAGATAATTCCAAGCTGGGGAGATGGGTGGGGGGGGCAGGAAGGTCTGGGTGAAAAGGGAAGGGGGAGCTAGTGCTGTCCCAGGAAACCGCCTAAAATGGCAGCCAGCATTGGTTGTTGGTCACTATGTATGTTTAGAGAAGATGTCTCTGCTCTGAGAGCAAAGATGTCGCCTCACAATTGCAACTGTGTTTCCCAGCGCCTGGCACAGTCCACGGCACATCATCCACAGTCCAAAATTACTGGTTCTTGAGTAAATTCACACATGAGAAATGGAAGGGGGATTTGAAGATCAACTTGCTCAAGGCCTTTTTCACAGCTGGAGCAAAGACCCTGTTTGCACAGTTGACCAGAGTGGCTGAGATCCATCCAGCATCACACAACCAGGGGAGCGGGGAGGGTCTTGAGTTGAGACCTGAGTTGCCCTTTCCAGACCTGTAAATGGGTCATGCTTGCTTCACACCCATCAAGAAGGTGGTTACCGGGGAAGGGCTGGGTTCAGCGTTTCCTGTAAAAACATACATAGACAGATTTGTTTTCTTGAGACTCTTTTGCCAAGAGAAATGCCACTAAATCAGCATCTTGGCCATAAAAGAAAGCAATAGCAAGTCTTCATCTGAATCGTAGCGCCACATGTGATGTACTCCCCGAGGCCCACACGCAAGCTTCGAGGAGGCAAAATGCGATCACTGAATTTCTTTGTTAATCTTGATATTTGCAGGAAGCAAACACACCAAGCACTCTGCAAATCATTGGCTTTAATCTTCAGAATTACTTATACTGCCATTTAGGAGAGTTTTGTTTTCTGGGGAGATTTGCACACAGCAGGCGGCAAACATTCTAATTGCTGTTAAGTACATTTGGTGTAATATGTTGGGGGAAACGTAGCCCTGACATCCCTTAAGCATGAATACACGTGCTCACGGGCAGAATACAAGTTTGCACACAGACGCACTCACCGGAAGTCCTTTAGCCGCAGAGACAAAAGTCGCACAGGCTGCCTCTTGCAGACACGAAGAACACCGGGACCCAGCAGTTCACTCCCATAAAACAAAGGCCCAGACAAATTGTGCTCCACCTTTTATGCCCCTCTCTGCCCACGCGCTCTCTCTGAGTTCATCTGCAGTCAAGATGCAATGCTATTTATAGCGTACACTGTGCAGCACTCACCAGGATTTGCAACCTGAGGCAGAAGGCATTCAGTCTATGCAACCCGGGTAAAGCTCAACGGGAAGTCAATGTCACAGCCACATGCACCCCCTTCTCCAAGCAGATGAAAAGCTCCTTGCAGTCAGGGAGCACATCTCGTCCGTGTACACATTCCTCAAGCTCTTAGCTCTGCGTCTGCCACATGGTAAACATGCGATCGCTATTTGTTGAAATGAATCAGAGTCTTCCCAAGAGTAAGAGTGAGAAGGCACGCGGAAAGGAACCTCAAGGCCATCTTACATAATGGAGCACAGGGGTAGCGGGGGTGGTGGGGGGCCTCAAGCGCGGAGGCTTGCCAGGAGAGTCTCACCCATCGAGCTTGCTGGCCCCCAAATCACAACTAAAATGCCAGACGATTTTTTGAAAAATGATAATCTGATCCTGGGCCGATTCCAGGTCTTCCCGTCGAGTGTGAAATCATTCATCAAGCCCTTGGTTGCATGAAAAGAACTCTAAATAATCTGAGAAGTTATCTATGTATGTAAGTCACCCACGATAAAGAGAAAAGCGGAGAGAGGGGTGCCTGGGTGGCACAGTCGTTAAATGTCTGCCTTCAGCTCGGGGCGTGATCCCGGCATTCTAGGATCGAGTCCCACATCAGGCTTCTTTGATAGGAGCCTGCTTCTGCCTCTCCCACTCCCCCTGCTTGTGTTCCCTCTCTCGCTGGCTGTCTCTCTCTGCCAAAATAAATTTAAAAAAAAAAATCTTTAAAAAAAAAAAAAAAAAGAAAAGCGGAGAGGGGTTACCCGACTATTCGGACTAACGGGAAGCCAGCAGCTGGNCGCCTGGGTGGCACAGTCGTTAAATGTCTGCCTTCAGCTCGGGGCGTGATCCCGGCATTCTAGGATCGAGTCCCACATCAGGCTTCTTTGATAGGAGCCTGCTTCTGCCTCTCCCACTCCCCCTGCTTGTGTTCCCTCTCTCGCTGGCTGTCTCTCTCTGCCAAAATAAATTTAAAAAAAAAAATCTTTAAAAAAAAAAAAAAAAAGAAAAGCGGAGAGGGGTTACCCGACTATTCGGACTAACGGGAAGCCAGCAGCTGGACCATACCCGGTGTCAAGTCTCAAAGATCTGGAGCGGTAGGCGGCCCCAAGGAGACTGCCACGTCTGGTCAAATATCAGCAATTTCATACGGCTCAACCAAATACAATGAAAATACACACAGTACTAAAGCTAAATCTACTCTAAGCAATTTGGTATCTCCGCTGTTTTCTAAAAACTTCTAAAGAACTCATTTGTTTAACAAATTAGTCCGTCTGATCGCCGAGATATCAAGAGTACCAATTCAGATGAGTTGTGATCTCCATTATCACAACGTGTACAGAAAAGGAAGAAATGAGATTTCCAGGTCGCAGGAGTCTCTGAAGCAAGGAACCTAGAAGGAAAGAGTAGTTTGTGATGGAAAAGTCATTTCACAAGCTCCTGGGAACATGGCCACAGGGCAACAGCCATCATTCTAAATCCAGCAGACAGAAAAGGCAGGGGAGATTAGCGTGAACGGTATATAATGACAGACACTGAAAATGCTTTGGTTTTACTAAATCTCAGATATCAGATTGCCATTTGCCTTGAAATACAAATTGCTGGGCCCCACTTCCAGGGATTCTAATCTGGTCTACGTAGGGTAGAATGTAAGAATCTGTAGTCTGGGGTAAGTAGAAACCAAAATTAAAGTACTTCTAAAAAGTAATGATAATGATAACAGCACATAAAATCAGTGGAAAACTTTAGGCAATAAGAATATCCGAAGCCTTAAAAACTTGTGACAATAAAAATACTTGCATTTCATTACCAGCTCAGAAAGCTAGAAAAAGAACCACAGAGTAAGCCACAAGGAAATACGAGGAAGGAAATAATAAACATAAAAGCAGAAGTGAATGAGTTAGAGAATAGAAAAATGTAATATCTAATTAATACATCAAAAATTTTAATTTTTAAAAAGCGATTAACCAAATAAGACAAACTTTAGCTAGTTTGATCGAAAAAGGAGAAAGCACAAAAATATAAAATAAGAAACCAAAGGGAAAAATAACTCTTGAAATAGTTATTTTTAAGAGAGAATAATTTGCAGATGTATGCAAATAAATTTGAAACCTAAACGAAATGGACAATATCCCCGGGAAAGGCAGTTTGCCAAGGCTGACCTCATTAGAGATAGAAGACTTTAATAGATCTGTTCCCTCAGAAGAAATAGAAAAAAGCGTCAAGGTATTACCACATAAAGAACTCTCAGGACCAGATGGTGTCACAGGTGAATTCTTCCAAACTCTCAAAGACCACATAGTCATAATTCTCCATAAGTTGTTCTAGAGCATTGGAAAGGGAAGAAAACTCCCTAATTCTCTTTATATGTATTGATACCTAACCCTCTTAAGAAGAGGAGAGAGAGAGAAAAAGAGAATTACAAATATTATGCAAAAGTTCAAAATAAAATATGAGTGACTATCACGTTAAGAAAATACTACACCATGGCCTAGTGGAATTTATTCCAGGGATGCAAATTTGATTCAGCAGTAGGAAATCTAATAACATAATACACAATATGGGGAGAAGAAAATCTATGATTATCTGTATAGGTACTGAAAATACTGAAAAGCCTTCAACAAATTCACCTCCTCCTAATAAAAAAACTCAAGAAAAGAGGAATTGATAGATACTCTCTTAACCAGGCAAACAACTATACCATAGTCATAAAACCAGCATCTTATATGGCAGGCATTTCCATTAAGGTCAAAAGCAAGGCAAGGGAGCCCACTCGTTCTTATTAATTCCACACTGCACAGGAGGGCTCAGGAAGGGCAACGGACAACCAGGCAGACACCACCTGTAACCAAGCGATCACATTAAGGCCACCAGCAATGAAACTAGATCCCATGTGCGTCCTCATCAGATGCACTGAGATGAACACGTCCCTTTTGTAGCATTCCTGCACAATCCCCTAACCTGAATCTAATTCTGAACAGACAGGCATGTCCAAGTTGAGAGATGTTTCTCAAAATCACTGGACTGTGGTCTTTGAAAATGTCAATGTCACGAAAAACAAAGAAACGCTGAAGGACCATTTCAAAATGAAAAAATCATGACAAAGGAACGTCATTCATGACCCAGCACTTTGTTTTTCCAAAAGGATGCTACTGAGACCATTGGTGAAATGTGAATAAGGACTGTAGACAGGTAACATTATCCACACTGTTCTGCGATTATGTAAGAGAGTGCCCTTGTTCTTAGGATATGCAGACTGAAGTATGAAGAGGGAAAGGGGCATCGTGTCTGCAACTTATTCTCAAACGGTTCAGGTAAAAATAGGTACGTATGGACACATGGAAATATGACAAAATGTTAACATTTGAGGAATCTGGGTAAAGGGTATGTAGAATTTTTTTATACTATTCTTGCAACTTTTCTGTAGGTATGCATTTATGTCATAATGAAAATTTAAAAATAAGCATAATGATATTAATAACTTCCTTTGATTCCCAAAGGCCCAGATACAATCCCATGACTCTTCTCCAATTCATAATAAAAATCACCAAGAGTAGTCAACTTGTTCTCCCCATTCCCTCTCTCCCATTCATTCCTTAACCAATCCCGGTCAGGGCTGAATACGCTTGCGGAGATCATCAATGATCTTCCTGTTCCAAACCCACTGGATACTGCTGACACCTCAGTACCACTCATGGCTAGTGACCACTCTTTCCTTCTGGAAATACTTTCCTCCTTTGGTTTCCAGGTCACTATATTCTCCTGGATTTCTTCTTTCTTTATTTGCCGTTCCTTCTTCACATCAATTGCTGAATTCCTCTCTTCTTCCAATGCTCTTAAGTTTTGGAATGACCTAGCACTCAATCCTGGGCTCTTGCCTCCTTTCCAGGCCTCCTTAGTGACCTGTTTCAATGGGCATCTCTTTGCTGATGCCTCCAGAGGTATATCCCCAACCCCAACCTCTCACCTGAGCTCCAGATTCATAAATCGTTCAATCACCTATTTGATATCTCCAATTATAGGACTAAAAGTCAAATCAAACTTAACATGTCTAACGTAGAATTCTTAAATATCTCCCCAAATCTGTTTGGTTTTCAGTCCTCTTTACCTCAGTAAATGCCATTACCGTCCACCCATATGGTTCCTTCTAAAAGTCAGTTGTCTCCCTTCATTACCTCCAGTGTAATTCTCACAACTTTTCTTCATCTCCCTGTGCTCACCTAGTTGGAATCACTATTATCTCCAACCTTACCTATCCTCCAAACTGGACTCCTTGCTTCAACCTTGCTCTCTACAGCCCATCCTCCAAAAGCATTCAGATGATGTTTTAAAAATACAGACCAGATCATGACACTTCCCCATATCAGATCTCCAATGGGTTCCATTACTATTAATATTCGTGTCCTAGGCTGTCCATAACAAAGTGGGTGGCTTAAAACAACAAAAATCTATTATCACGTAGTTCTGGAGGCTAGAAGTCTGAAATCAAGGTGTTGGGGTCATGCTCTGAAGGCTCTAGAAAGGGATCCACCCTTGCCTTCTTAGCTTCTGGAGGTCGCTGACAAGCCTTGGCATTCCTTGGCTTGTGGATACATCATCACTCGACACCCTGCCTGTGTCTTCCCACAGGCTTCTTCCCTCTGTGTCTGTGTCTCTGTGTCTCCCCTCTTCTTATAAGGACACCAGTCACCTTGGATTTAGGGCCCACCCTAATCTGGTATGACCTCATCTTAACTTAGTTTCTTTTGCAAAGACCATATCTTCATATGATGTCACCATCAGAGGTTCCAGATAGACTTGCATTGGAGGGGGGCTACATTATTCAACCGAGTAAGTCACCTTTTATTCACATTGGAATAAATCCCAAGTTCTTTATCACTGCCCACAGTCCTGCATGCTCTGGTTCCTACCTACTTCGCCATCCTTCTCCAACCATTTGCCAGTAGTTCCCATCCGTTCATAAATAGTGGTGCCAAGACCACCCCAGACTCGCGGCCTTTCTTGGGACTGTTCTTTCCATCAGGAGTGTCTTTCTACCAGGTGTTCAAGATGCTGGCTCGTGCTCATCTCTTCTAGTTCCTCAGTGGACCTTTCTCTAAAGTGCACCCTCATTTCCAGTTACTCTGTCTCTCAGCACTGTTTGTTTACTTCAAAGCACCTACCACAATCCACAATCTATAATTATCCTGTGTTTATTTTTCCCAGTTTCTTATGTGTCTCCCATTATAATTTCAGCATCCAACATAGTACCTGGGACATGGGAGCTCATCAGTGAGTATTTGCTGAATGAATGAATTCAAGTGTGTGTGTGTGTGTGTGTGTGTGTGTTACACATCTGTTACAACTCCCATAGAACCTTCCCATGGCTCTCTACACAGCCCATGAAAATGTCTGTTGAAATCAATTAACTGATAAATTCCATCAATTTTCTCCATGCCACAATTTATACTTACACAAGAGTTCTCCCGGTCAGACTTGGTAAGACAAAAACGATGGCTCTAATTCTGCCACCAGGGTTCCAAGTAGTCATTAAGAATTCCGTATCTACCAAAGAGCAGTCCAAGACTCACCAAACTTCCCATGATCAGATATTGTTTAAGCGGACCCATGCGCAAAGTGCGACTGGGTGCACCATGATGAGGAGACCGTCTTCAAAGTCGCGTTATGAACAGAACCGTGCCACTAGAAATTTCATGTGTGTCCACATAGCATTTGAGAGTTACGGAGAGCCCGATATTATTATCGGGGGTCAAGTGTACAGCCAGGTGCTGCCCACAGAGGAACATCGCGTCCCTTCATCATCGCAACACGTGCCATTAAAGGAATCTTCAAGGAGTAATAATTCGCGGTACATCCACTTGATGCAATTTTATATTTATTTATTCAATTGAATTATTTAAGTTATTCATCATGAAATGAAACTCAAACAGCAGTGGCTGCAACACGTCTTCTTTTGCTTTCATTCGCTTTGCTGCCTATGACTATTTTTATGCAAATGAGGATATGATGACATTAAACATTTTCTACTGATTTTCCAAGAACAAATATGTTCTCTCCATATGCCACCGTCTTCTTTTTCCTGCATCCATCCTCAGAGCTCTGTTGGCTGATCAGAATTTTTTCTAAATTAACTCCAAGGACATTCCATCTGTAATACTGATGAGACTGTCTCCCTCAGCAGAGCGCATAGAGCATTCCCATTAATACCTGAATTTAGCCCATTTCGCCCATTCCGCCAGAAGCCTTATTTATCCCCCCAGCTCTCCCAGCGCTGTAAATCTTAGCTTGTTACATAGCACTGTGGCCCTCCCCTGCTGCCTCTTTGGGGGATGTTTACTCTACTCACAGAGCAAAACCAACCAAGAACTCCACGCATAAAAAAGGCCTTGTGATTGCGGAGAGACGTTTGCCTCTATTGATTATATGCAGGGCTGAGAAACAAATGTTTTCGGGAAAGTATTTCACATAACTAGACACTAGACAAATCAGAGTGGAAGTCAGCAGGCTCTTTACACCAGGCTCGTGGAAGCTGGCTTGGGCTTTCTTGTAGGGGTACGTGCACGTGTGCGTGCGCTCATGCCTCTGTGTGTGTGTGTGTGTGTGTGTGTGTGTGAGTTTAACTCAGAGCACACAGCTACCAGGAGGGGCAGTAGGACTGGCAGGCAGGATAATGCCCTAGAAACCTAGAGGCTGCAGGCTGCAAGATTTCCCAATTACAGGCATTGTGGGAATTTCTGAGTATTTCTAGAAGTGAGCTATTTCCCTACAGTTCACGCGTGCCTACAATCCTTACATAAAGTATCAAAGGGTTGCAGCAGCAGGAACAACAGCAGCTGTAAATCCCAACACCAGCTTGATGTAAGGTTCTAAATCCGGAATCCCATTTTCCATAGTCGCATCTACATGTGGGGGCATGCACTTGGCACTCAAGAAGCCTGGAGGTGGTAAACAGGCCACCAAGCAGGTCCATCTGCAGAGAAGGACATGGTTCACATTGGGTTTCTATCCACTGATGTCATGTGCCCCATGCGGGAAACTGGGACTGGTCCAGAAAGCTGTCCAGAGCAGAAGCCCAGGGGAATCTCTCCTGCCCCTCGCTCTGATGCACTTAGATGAGAATCCTTTCAGGTTCAAATAAAAGATTGACTTTGCCCATTCATCAACTTTTGGGTGGCCAGACTGGCATCTAGAAGTGGAATCCTGCCTTAAACATTAGCTACGTCTTTGACCGCCACGTTAACAATGCAAGCCTTGGTAGCTCAAACAGCATCTCAGCTTGGTATCCGTCTCTTCACTCTATGTCTCCCCGTGTGCAATACTCCAGAGGGGTGTCAACCATTTCGTGGGGTGTAATGCAATTTGAAAAGGAAGATAATTCAAAATGAGGTTGATTGCTTTTTTTTTTTTAAGATTTTGTTTATTTATTTGAGAGAGAGAATGAGCAGAAGGGAGGGGAAGAGGGAGAGGGAGAAGCAGACTGAGCAGAGAGCCCCAGGAGGGGCTCGATCCCAGGACTCTGGGATCATGACCTGAGCTGAAGGTGGACACTTAACTGACTGAGCCACCCAGGTTCCCCCAAATGAGGTTGGTATCTATTCATTTTCACTTACTAAATAAATGGATGCCCTGGAGCGCATGGGACGGGAGCGAACCAGGGGTAGGAGGGAAGATAAACTGATAGCAAAGGACAGGAACCTCCCCCAGCATGGGAAGTCCCACCCCATCCTGATCCTCATTTTCTTTTCCACCTGCCTCAGAAAATGGGGGGGAGGGGGCAAGATGCTCAAAATTTAAAAATAAGAATCACTCAGGTGAAATAGCTCAGGTGACTCAGCTTGTGGAGATGTCAACTTACAGTCCCCATTCTGGTCAACCTAACTGTCACCGGGCGGAGGACTGGACATTTTTAACCAGCAGCCCTGGCGAGTCAAAGGCAAGGACGAGGCTTCCAGAAACATGATAGGCCTGCTGAGATCAATCTGATGAGATATTGGGGTTACCTAGGAAGCTTGTTTAAACAATTTAATACTGATGCTTGGGTCCCCACTCCCAGAGATTGAGTCCATCGCTGTGGGGGAGAAAACACGCACCCCAGTGGTAAAAGCTCCCCAGGTGATTTCAATGCACACTCAAGGCTCAGAACCACCGTGCAGGGAAAATCCATGCCTTTAGGCAAGCGGGGATGCAGGCCCTAGAGATCTAACGTTCCACTTTGGCAACTTCTGACACTTTTACCCAAAGAACATTCTAGAACATTTACTCCAAGATTTTCATCTTTCCATAACAGGCAGGAAATAATGATGAAAATTGGGCCATTTGCCGTTAACAGTTGGGGATTTTAAGGCAGCAGAGTCTGAGGCAACAAAGGGTTCTCTTTGTGCTCACGCAGACCCCAGACCAGCCTGGAAAATGAGGGCTCCCCTGCTGTCCCCCAGCTGCCCCAGGCCAATAGCCAGCCTCAGGGGCTGGGTCCCGCTCCACATTGGAACAGCTTCACAGAAAGTCTCAAAAATCAAACCTTCACTGAGAACACAGGCATTCTGGGGACAAGGCCACGCTGAACAACGGCCCATCTTTCAAAACTCTCTTACCATTTCAGAGGTTCTCGAGAGAAGGAATTAATTCATAGAAAGTGGCCGAGACTTCAGACCGGGCCGTCTGTAGCGCCCAGCAACCTACATGTTTTGCAAGCTCCAAAGACCTCACTTTGAGAAATCCTCTAAAATGTGCTTTTGAATATTCAGCCCTTTTCATGGAAAAGTTATTTTAATGCGTGGTAAAAAAAAAAAAAAACCATTTCGATTTGTGAAAAAGTAAGAACACATATGATGGCTGATCTTGGGACTGTTTGAACTGGGTTCAAGCAGGGTTCAAAGTGGGTGAATCCCCTACACGAAGACTTTTTTACAGAACAGTGTTGTAAATGTATTTTCTCTTTCTTATGATTTTCCTAAGAACACCTGCTTTTCTCTAGCTTACCTAGAGAAGACTGTAAGAATGCAGTGTGTAATACACAGAGCATAATATTACCGGTTTGGCTTCCCGTCAACAGTAGGCTATTAGTAGTAAAGATTTTAGGGAGTCAAAACTTATAGGCAGATTTTCGCCAGCATCAGGGTCAGCACCCCTAACCCTCAGGTTGTTCAAGGGCTGACCGTACACGAACCCTTTAGTCTGACCGCTATTGATGAAGGCAAAGCAGAAACAGGAGACTGCTGATCTCATCCCACCAGCTTTTGCTGGTGAAACCAACCTCTGAACACCCAACTGACCTTTCCAGGCGCTCATCACAGCCTGGCGTCTGTCTCACGCTGGGTCCCCTGGATTTCTGTGCCGACTTGGGGATAAGCGAATACTTGTTACCCTAGATTTGAGTTTTCCATGTTAGTGACACACAGCTGTGCCGTAATCTTCACATAGCTACTTCCCTACAGATTCTGTCATTCCACACAAGGTGTAAGAGGTATGGATGGATGGGGCACCTGGGTGGCTGTGGTTAAGCAACTGCCTTCGGCTCAGAGCATGATCCCAGAGTCCTGGGATCGAGCCCCACATCGGGCTCCTCCGCTATGAGCCTGCTTCTTCCTCTCCCACTCCCCCTGCTTGTGTTCCCTCTCTCGCTGGCTGTCTCTCTGTCAAATAAATAAATAAAATCTTTAAAAAAAAAGAGGTATGTATGGATGAAGGATCTTCAAGAAATAACTGTAGCTAATATTTACTGATCGGGTATCATTAATACACAAGAAAGGCTTAGATCGTGCCTGGTAGATCAGCCTATGAAGCTCCCAGGAAATAATCGATTTACTCCCCACAGCAATTCCCTGAAGTAAATACCAACACATCAGCATTTTACACACAAGGCCCTGAAAGGCTAAACAACTGGCCCACGGTCGCAGAGCTAGTAAGAAGCAGAGCTAGGATGGGAAGGCAGATTTCCAAGTCCATGCTCTTGACCTCTTTGAAAAACTCTCTCATTATGGTTTCCAAGTGACGTAGACATGCTCTTCAGACCTAAGGAATCCATGAAATTGGCATCAACATTCACCCACAGATCTGATCAGATAGTAAAGAAGGGTTCTGCTATTTGCATACTTCCCATGACTGTGTTGAGGACCAGCTCTAGCAAAAGGAGTTCCTTCCTCTCGGTTACGCCTCTAGGTGAAATCAACTCAATGGTAAGACATTTCCTAAACCCATTATTGCACGCTTTACTTTTTCTGCGTTTTACAAATACTGTATCCCTGAAATAAAGTTTCAACTATATCACACTACATACAAGGGGGCCTTAATGGACAACAGTTAATCAAATTCAAAGCACAGTCCCTTTGGTGGTGGAATTTGGTTGGAAGGGGTAAAAGGGACGAAGAGAAGCAAACGAAGGGAGTACACACACACACACACACACACACACACACACACAAATTCTCCAAAGAAGCTGTCCTGTTTTTCAGACTCACATTCTGCTTCCTTCTGACGGTGCCAGTGTGGCGCTAGAAAGTTCCATTGCACAGACATGGAAGGACAAGCAGGGACAAGCAGGGCAGGGCCGGAAGGGGCAACTCGGAGTGCGGGCAAGTGCACAGCCCTCCCAGACACACCCACAGTGGGTGTTTGAATCCGGGCTCCAGCACACACCGGCTGTGTGACCTCAGGCAGGGTGCTCAACCTCTCCTAAGCCCTCTCTCCTCGTTTACAAAACGGAGGTGGGAGCAGCTACTTCTGAGAGTAGTTAAATTTAAACAAGATCAATAAAACATGCAGCACAGTGACAAAACATAAAAGGCAGTCAATAAAAGGGAATAATTATTGTGGTTAGTGATTCAGGGACACTCCTAAGAGCGTGTACCTACCTATGAGGTCGACCAGCAAGTATTTATGGGACAGTGACCCTCTGTGCCCACAGGAGCCCTGACCTTCTATGACGTGTTTCTGCTCTACTGGAAAACCAACCTACGAGAACCAGGACATCGATCATCGGAAGAAGGAGTCAGGGGAAAAAAAATAAAGAAGCCCAGCCACAGATTCAATAATGAGATGCTGCCTTTGCACAAGGGGGTGGAAACCTTGAGTCGGGTAATTATAACACTGTAACTCACATACACACACGGACTTGACCTAAGATACCCACTGGACTGGGATGATTCTCAAATCTCCGTGGCCAGCCCGGACATCGTTCCTGACCTCCATACCCAAAGGCACAGCGGTCCGCTGGACAGGCCATGAAGTCGGTCCACGGACGTCTCAAGCCCCGAGTGCCCAAGGCAGGTGTTGTTGGAATATAACAGGTTAGAATTTGTGGCAAGGAAAGGGGACTTTCTGAGCGAATCAAAATGAATTCCAAAGAAACCTGACATCTGGATTTATAAGCAGGAGGCCAAAGGAGAAATTGAAGATAACAGCAGTAGGAACTGCCCATAAATTACCGACACGATCTGGGAGGAGGAGGCCAGCCATAAAAAGCATGCCAGGATCTCAACGGCAGCTTTAATAAGCACACATGGATCTCGGGGCTGCTGGGCGCTGCCTCCCCCATATCACCCGATCATCGGGCAAGCAGATCGTCCACATGCCTCCATAGGAGATGGAATGGTGTATCTCTACAAGGGATGGGAGTGGGGTTTTTAAAGCCCTGTCTGGCTTCTAGGGTCACCAAATGTCCCCTCCTCGCTCGCACCCACCTAGTCACATAATGAATAAAGCTGGACAGATTTGTCTCATGCGGTGGCCTCAAGAAAACCTAAGTAAGGGAAAACCTGGACCAGCAAACCAGCACTCTTGCACACAAAGCATGAGCCTCTGCAGGACTGTCTCTCTCCTGGTTAATGAAATCACTTCACTCCGTCTCCCAAGCTAGAAACTTCTGATTGCACCCACTTCATCCATATCCAATTAATTGCCTCATCCGGCTGATTCTCAGAAAGTTTTTCTTGAACCTAGCCCATCCACTCCATCTCTGAGTCCTTGGTTTGCTACAGAGAAATGATTTCCATAAAAATAGTACGTGAGGGGCGCCTGGGTGGCACAGCGGTTAAGCATCTGCCTTCAGCTCAGGGCGTGATCCCAGCGTTGTGGGATCGAGCCCCACATCAGGCTCCTCTGCTATGAGCCTGCTTCTTCCTCTCCCCACTCCCCCTGCTTGTGTTCCCTCTCTCGCTGGCTGTCTTTATCTCTGTTGAATAAATAAATAAAATCTTTAAAAAAAATAGCACGTGAATAGTAAAACGCTCGCCCTATTATTAGAGGGATAACATCCTCTCCATCAGGCAATGCCGAGCACGTGGGTGGCCCTCAACAAAAGCTGGTGGATGGAGAAGAAAAAAAATCTATTTCACCAACCTGCTACCAGCTTCCCTCTGTTCTAACCTAGCCGACACCTTCCTGTCACAGTTAATCAATATCTCCTTTGTCAAAAAGGGGGATTATACCAATAGTACCATCTTGCCTCCTGTCCTTCATTGGTGTGCACTGATGATGAGAACATCCCCACTGGAACCCAAGCCGGCACATGAGGCCACCTCCCAATCCGGCCACCTCTTCCCCTTTGATCTCTCCTTCCACAATTCATTCTGGAAACTCTGTTCCAGCCAGAAGTTTGTGTGCTGGTCCTCCAAATCCAAGAACTTGTCCAGTCCTCGGGCACAGGCCGTTCTCTTTGAAATGCCCCTGCCTTCTCTTTGAAGGAAAAATCCCTGCTTGCCAGTAAGAGCAAGACTACCTCTCTGCTGCTCTCTGAGTCCTGTGACCTTCTCTACCACCTGCCTCCCCACGATCTCCAATTTCCTAGAGGGCTGAGACGTGCCTGGCAGATTGGAGACTTTGGTCAAAAATCGTTTTTAATAATTTTTAAAAAACAAAAAAAAGAAAAGAAAAAAAAACAGTAGAGACCAAAGGAACAGCATACAGCTTAGAAAATAAGCCTAGATATATAAAACATACAGGCAGCCTTATATCTAGCACCTCCAAATGAAAGAGTTATTTACGGATTCTTTTTTTTTTTTTTTTTTTTTTTTTGAAAAAGGCTGCTTTGAAAACAAAGGACAGACATTTTAAACAAAAGATACATATCTTGTCCCATATTCCAAAATAAACCCTAGATGGATGAAGGAGCAAAATACAAGAGTCACAGAAAAGCAACACAAACAGAATAGAATATTTATAAGTATTTCTGAGGGATGATATCTTTCTCGGCTTTAAAGCAGCGAAGAAATGAAATTGGCAAGATTGACAGTTTGGGGTTCATACAAATTTAAACTATCTGTCCAGTGGAAGGGAAAAAAAAACCCACGAATTGAAATGAAACGAAAAACAACATTTTGGAATCCGTTTGCGTGAACTACGACAAGCAAATGGTTAATCCCGTTACTACGTTTGTACCAAGAACAATTTTCTTAAGAGCAGCGTGATAATAAAACAGTAAGAATTAAAGCAACATCAGCTTCTGTACAAAATTGCGACGAAACTAGCTGATTTAAAACTTCTACACTTGGGAGGGCTTGGGAGAGCTTCAAAAAAAGATCTTGCCCGTTGGGGGATACCTCCTCCCGAGCTTGGACCACAAAGGAGGAAAGAAACCACTCTGACCACAGACTGCTGCCTCCCTCACATCCCCAGGGCTCAAACAGAGAGAAGCATCTTCCACACGCAAAACCTTTGCCATTCTTGGATGGCAAGGGCTAATCTGCAACTAGCACAGGCTAATTTGGTAACTTTTGCTGTGGAGCCCGGAATTTACAAGGTTACCTCTGGTTACCGTATATGGCTCATGGGCAATCTCCCAAATTCATCTCCAATTCCACCTTCCAATGCATCCTCCAGAGAGCTTCCAGAATTATCTAAAAAGGCAAATGTGGTCATGTCATCCAACCCACGTCTTCCTATCTTCTCCACCTCTTACTTCTGCCGTACTTTCACCTTTTTTATGCGGATTAACACTTCCTGCTGAATTAAACTTTGATTTTGCGAAAACAAAACATATACAGTCCCATCTCATTTCTGTAATCTCCATGTACCTAAATAACAATGATGATGTCACTATTTCTTGATGTTTACATTTTAGACATTTGCAACTGATTTTCTGTTTCTGAGGATAAAGATTTAATGGTCTTATACTTCCCACACCTCACACACACACATTTTGCCCTCCTCCTTCTTCCAATACAGCTGTCTCATAATTTGCAGGTAGGTAAATATCCAATATTTATGTTTGTGTGACTATATCGTGTCCAGCTGAGCCAAAGTGTATAAAACTACAATTCCTTTCTTGAGAAGCTCTGGTTTTTTCATAAGGCTAACAATTGCTTTGTTTTGTCAGAGCTTTTTTTTTTTTCCTTCTACCACTAATTTAGTCCCAAACTTTCTGAAAGAATGGTTTTAAAAAAATCCAGCAAAGGCAAGAAAAACAGAAATAAACAAGTAGGACTACATCAAACTAAAAAGATTCTTCACAGCTAACAAAACAAAACCAAACACCAGGATAAAATGAAAAGGCAACCTACTAAATGAGAGAAAATATATGTAAATCATACATCTGATAAGGGATTAATATAAAAATTTATACATACAACTCGATAGCAAAAAAAATCAAACAATCCAATTAGAAAATTAGGCAGAAGATCTAAACAGACATTTTCCCAAAGAAGACCTACAGACGGCCAAAAGGTACATGAAAAGATGCTTCCCATAACTAATCATAAAGGAAATGCCAATCAAAACCGTAAGATACCACCTCACATCTGGCTAATATCAAAAAGACAAGAAATAATTGTTGGTGAGGATTTGGAGAAGAGGGAATTCTTGGGGCGTCTGGGTGGCTCAGTCATTAGGTGTCTGCCTTCGGCTCAGGTCATGTCCCAGGGTCCTGGGATCGAGCCCCGCATCAGGCTCCCTGCTAGCAGGAAATCTGCTTCTCCCTCTCCCACTTCCCCTGCTTGTGTTACCTCTCTCGCTGTGTCTCTCTATGTCAAATAAATAAACAAAAACTTGGAAGAAAAAGAAAAGAAAAGAAAAGAAAAGAAAAGAAAAGAAAAGAAAAGAAAAGAAAAGAAAAGAAAAGAAAAGGGAATCCTTGTGCACCGTTAGTGGGAATGCAAACTGGTGCAGCCACTATGGAAAACAGTATGAAGATTCTTCAAAAAGTAAAAAAAATAGATCTATCATATGATCCAGCAATCCCACTTTTGGGTATTTATTTAAAAAAAATGAAAACACTAATTTGAAAAGATACATGCATCCCCATGTTCATTTCAGTATCATTCACAAAACCCAAGACATGGAAACAATCTAAGTGTCCATCAGTGGTTGAGCAAAAAAAGAAAATGTGATAACACACACACACACACACACACATAATGGACTCCTATTCCACCATAAAGAAGAATGAAATCCTGCCATTTGTGACACCATGGATGGGCCTTGAGGGTGTTAGACTAAGTGAAATAAGTCAAACAGAGAAAGACAAATACTGTATGATTTCACTTATCTGTGGAATCTAAAATCAAACAAAATAAGCTCATTGCTACAGAGAACAGACTGGTAGTTGCCAGAGGCAAGGGGGTGGGGAGTAGGTCAAATGGGTGAAAGGAATCAAAAGGAAGAAACTTCCGGTTATAAAATAAATAAGTCCTGGGAATGTCGTGTACAGCCTAGCAACTCTAGTTCATAACAGTGTATTACACCTGGGAAAGTTACTAAGATAGCAGACCTCAAAAGTTCTCATTACAAGAAAAAACAACCTGTAATTATGTGTACGGACGACGTTAACTAGACTTATGGTCAACCCGCAATGTATACAAACATCAAATCATCACGTTGCACACCTGAAACTAATATAAGGTGGTATGTCAATCATGCCTCAATAATAACAATAATAATAATTCCGGATGCAGTCAAAAACACTAGGTAATAAAATTATTCCATCCCCTGGCCTCCTTTGGAGACAGACCTTGTACAGCCCTCCAGCCTCCTGTTCCAGGGTGGCACGGTGGTTCTCTTGACCTGCCACAGAGCTGTCACCCTGAAACGTTACCCTGGAGCAACCCTTCATCAGCTTGCGGGGATCTGCCTTTTGTATGCTCCTGTTGGAGTCCCCAGTTTCTTCAATACGATTATCATTCTCTTTCTTACTTGACTCCCTTGTTTTACTGGAGCATATCCTTAAGTAGCTTCCTGAACATAGATGCAGGGAAGGTAGCATTGCAGAGACCTACTTAAATGTAATGTATTTACACCTGTTCTGAAATTTTACATTTACATTTTTTTTTTTTTAATTTGAAGATCAGGGGTGCGTGGGTGGCTCAGTTCGTTAAGCATCTGACTCTTGATTTCGGCTCAGGTCATGATCCCAGGGTCCCAGGATCAAGCCCTGCTTTGGGCTCTATGCTCAACGGAGAGTCTGCTTGAGGATTCTATCCCTCGTCCTCTTTTCCTCTCCTCTACCCCCGCTGACAGGCACAGGCATGTGTGCGCTCTCTCTCTCAAAAAATAAAAAAATAAATAAATCTTTAAATAAATAAATAAGACAAAACTTGAAGATTTAACTGGTTTTACTAAATGACTCACGAATCAGGCAGCATGCCGGCTAGAAAACAGAGGGGCACTCTGAGGAGTTATACAAAAACATTTACATTTGGTGATGTGGGTTTAATTTCTCTTTTCATTCATCCCGTATACACAGGGTGGGACACTTTCTAACCTGAAAGCTCATGTCCTACGGTCCCAGGAAATTGTGCTCCATCACTGGTCTCATGATTTTCTTCTCTCTGGGTTCTCTGTTCTCTCTCCAATATTCCCATGAGTTAATGCTGGACCCACTGAACCGATTGACTGCTTTAATTTTTCTCTCCCATTTTTCAGGTTTTTCGATCTGTCGGAAGTTTTTCTCAATGCGATCTTCCACTCTCTTGTTGATTTATTCCTATCTTATTCGTAACTCCCAAGACTTCTTTTTTATCCTCAAATTATTACTTTACCATAGCACTTGGTTCTTGTTTTGTGAATAAAACAAGACATTCCATGATCTAACTCACTAAATATAGTTTGAAAGTTTATAGTCTCTTCCTCCTCTAAATGCCTTTTCTATTGTTGTCGCTGTTGTTAAGGCCTTTGTAACCAAGACTCTCGTGGGATGTCCAGGGATCCTGGCTCTTCTTTCTTATTTTGGAGTAAGACAGCTACATGGAGACAAATGGAGTTTTACAACAGGCACGCCTTACTCACAGTGAGCAGAACTCAGACATTTGGGGAGGGGGGCCAACTATCCCATCTATTAGCCTTTTCTTAGGCTGGTTGCTTCAGAATAGATTCTTCCAAGTACTGATTTACAGGGCTGTGCAAACCCGGGGGGTAATGACATTGAGGGTGTCCCCAGACAGTACACAGTCTTACCCTCTTGTCCTAGGCTACATCTTACAAACTCAAGCCCAGGGTTCACCTTTTCCGGAGAGTAAATCTCCCATATTCTGCCAGGTGCAGTGTTGGAGAAAGAATCTAGGGGTACAGCTGCAATCCTTCTTTTCAACTCTACTTCCCAGCCAGCAGAAGTACCCAGAACGTCTAATGCCCAGGTCTCTGGGGTTCTGAGGCGTGACCAGGCCACATCCTTTAGCTCTTCCCACCACTTCCCACCATTGGCAGGAGGTTGGGTTCCAGCCTCGTCCAGTTTGCTGTCAGTTACCATTCATCCCTTCCCTTTCCATCTTCCACAATTTTGTAGGTGTCTCTTCCCTGTGGTCATCCCCTAACCTGTTCATTCGTCCCTTATAGGTTACCATCCTTTCCGGTTCCTTACTATCATCTTAGTAAAGTTCCAGGGGCCAGATACAAGTGGGATATTCAAGACGCCATGCTGATTTATAGAGCATTGTTGAGCTACGCATCCCCCCGAGTCCACCATGTTTTTATTGGCCCCCAACTCTGCTCTTGCTGTTCCCCTGCCGAGTCCCTTCCTATCCTTGTCCTTTCGTCCATTTCCCAACTCTTAACGACCAACCCTTCAAGATGAGACTCAGGCATCGTCTCAAGCAGGAAATTTTCCAGATCCTCCCCGCACAGGCTGTATCTATCTATCTCTGGCTTGACACACACCGCCTAGACCACAGTATGCCGAATCACTCTGCCATAAGTCTGCCTCCCTCCCTAGATAAGAAGTAGGCAAGGACTGTGTCTTTTCCAATGTTCTGCCTCTAGTGTGGGGAAAACCATCTGGCACATAATAGATGTTCCTAATACGTGTTCAACTGACCCACTTCCAGGAAACTCCATGTTGGAACCATTTTCATTCTCATAGGAAGGCAAAAAAGAAAAAAACAAAAACAAAAACAAAAAACGGCTCTGTTTATTTGCCAGCGTCCAAATAAGAAAGGCCAATCAGAGAGCACCAGGAAATGAAAACAGCCAGATGTGTTTGAGAGCAAAAGTCCAGGAACACAAAACAGCTTCCAACGGGGTGATGTATGTTTTCCTAGCGATTCAAAATGAATATATGTTTATTAGGCAGAGAGATTTAGCAGGTTTCTCAGCTAATGGTGCAATTTTAAATCCATTTAAGATAATTTTCTTTATCTTGAATCTATTTTTCTCAGTAACCAGGATACTTAACTGATTTGTCCAAAATCCATTTGAAAAAAGAAATAATCTACTCGAAGCAAGGACACACTCTGAAAGGGAAAAAGAGACACTACAAATCTAACAGAAAACAAAGAACCCCATTAAGCCAACGTGGACGCCTGCCTAGAAAATAGGTTTTCCTCCAGCGTCTTGATTCTATGACCCATCCCGTTTCTCCGTGTACCAAGAAGAAAACAAATAATTCTTAAATCTGAGCCCGCAGAACAAAGACCTTTCATGAGACAACCAAGACACAAACAAACTGGTTAAAAGGTAAGATTCTCAAACAAAACAGTGGCAGGTGAAACAATCATGGAAATCACTTTCTCACCCATGAGCTTGGCACAGTGTTTTTGAAACTCGAGTACCCGGTTTGGGAAGGGTCAAATAAAGTTCCAGCAAGAGTGTGGCTTGCCATCAACTTTCCAGAGGACAGTATCCCAAGATGTGCCTAGAGCCTCCAGAACTATTCCTACGATATGGCATAAGAATTATACTTTCAGAAGTGTGGCTTGAGAAAATAAATACCAAATCACGACACACGAGGATGTGAGTGGGAAGATATTCATCAAATGGTTATTTATAATAATGACAAACTGACGATACTCTAAATTTCCAACAATGCAAATAATGATGCAAAATGGTCATACGGATGATCGTCGTTAATCATAATTAATGACATCAGCAAGCACTCATGGAATAATATTACATGAGAAAAGGATACAAACAATATATCACAGGCTCATAATCTGTATAGAAAATTGACTCAAACACAAGATGCTAAGTTTGGACCAAATGGTGTCTCTAGGCGATGAGATCATGGCGAGTTTCGTGTTTTACTTAAGACTTTTTGTATTGAGGACCTTCCTGGGTGTTTCTGGATTACTTTTATAAAAACGTCAATACTTTATTTAGGTAATATTTCATCATCCACAGAACTCGGTTTGTTGACTGTGAAGGACACTGAGTAAGACAGAAGCCCCTCTGCTAGTTACAAAGGACCTGAGAACATGTCACAGACCCGGGTCTACGCCCATCCTGTGACACAGCGAGCCGCTCTGAATGACTGAATCACAACTTACTTGGTGGGACGATAATCCGGAATGGAACGATCCAGTGAAATTTTTTCACTGAGGTAGGAATTGTAGCCATACTTCTCATGGGGTCCCTTGGCTTTCTCTTCTTCAGCCGGGGAAAGGGTAGCAGGAAGGCCCCCTTTGCCCCGCCCACCATAACCTTCGATGAGCCCAAGGGATTTGGATAAGCCTAGAAAAAGGAAGGAAAAACAATTATTTGAAAGCCACCATGTCAGGCCATGTCACTCAAGCTCAGATACAGCTTCAATGGCAAGGCTAACGTGACCTGTCACAGGTAATTACTTCCTCAATACAGCAATCCAGGAATATGCCCTGAACACATTCGTATTGAGAGGAAGGTCAGGGCAACTGAGAGTTCCAGGGTTAAGTTTAATCCCCAGTAAGGAGCCTCTCCCTCCTCTGGGGAACTGAGTGGATGGAGGTCTACAAAAGAGAGAGGCTATGTAAACTGGGAGACATGCTGACCAAGAAGGACACACACAATGGGACAGACGTGGGGCTATCAGCCGTGCCTGTTTTCCTTTCTCCGTTGGGGCAACGACGACAAACCTTGATATTCCACGAGCTACACGCACAACATAGAAAAAAAGAACACCCCGTCGCCGGGAACAGCCAAACCAAAGGTGCTTTTGCTTCTTTTGAACAGAGAATGACATACAGATTGATTTTAGCACGAGTTTAAAGCGTGTAACAACCTGACACAGTTCTTTACCTAATGGTTTTATTTAAATTTCATCTAAATGGCAGAAGGAAATATAGAATATTTGAGAATAAATCACAGAGGAAAAAAAAAACCCACAAGGGTGATAACTGTGCCAAGTGGAGTAGGAGGCCTCCATAATAAGCCTCATTGAGCAATTTCAAGTCCCCAGGATGACGGCAGCTTTATACCCACTGTTCCATTATACGATAAACAGCGTGATGGGCAATTTTGAAATCCAAGCGTTATGCGAGGTTTTACTTCTCGGCTAGAAAACTTTTGTTGTTAAGGGCTCTCATTCCCTTTTGCCATTTCAATGCTCAAGCTACTCAGCGCACCCGTGGGCAGGCACGCGCGCACACACACGAGTGCATACGCGCACGCGCGCACGCACACCACTCTATCCACAGAAGTCCCATCGCTGCTACTGGCAGGAAGAACACGGAGCGGAGATGTAAACAGTGCCCTCCGCTTTCAGGAGGGGCAGCCCACAGAGCTGAGGACAAGTCGAACCTCCCAGAAAGGCATCCCCAGACCAGTCAAAGGGCAACAACTCTGCTCCAGTCGCAGAACAGTGCTCTATCACATAATGGCTAGACTTGCCTGCTTCTCGGAATGCAGAAATGTATTTTCTGTGATATCAAGATCAAAAAGCAAAGGTCGAGCAAGCATCTCAGAGTTGGTCTCAGGCAAACGTCATTTTTCTACCTGACCATCATTTCCATTGTCCACCCTGAGCTTCAGGAACCCTGACATCTTTTCTGCCTGCCATCATCCCGATAGAAGCACTGTCAACTGAGCATTACATTGTCCCAACCTTTCCCACCTGTTTCCCGCGCTTTGAATTCTCATTCCACATCAGTGTGCCACAAACATTCCAATAACATCACCTTCACAATGCGCAAAAATCTCGAAGAACTCTTTCCATGTCAAGTGCAAACACCTGGTGCTGGGTTTTAAAATCACTTGTCATAGAACGGTACCAGTAGGAATGTAAGACGGTGCAGCGACTTTGGAAAATAGTTTGGTAGTTCTTCAAAATGCTAAACATCGTTTTACCATATGACCCAGCAACTCCATTCCTGGGTATATGCCCAAGAGAAATGAAAAGATCTGCCCACACAAAAACGTGTACAGAAATGTTCATAGGAGCGTCATTCATATTAGCTGAATGTCTATCAACTGATGAATGAATACACAAAATGTAAAACCATGCCGAGAGACATTATTTAGCAATACAAAAGAAGGAAGCAGTGATCTACACTATGACGTGGATGAACTTTGAAAACGTGATGCCAAGTAAACAATGCCAGTCAGGAAAGACCCCATATTGTGTGATCCTACGTGTATGAAATGCACAGCATAGGCAAATCTCCAGAGACAGAAAGTAGATCAGTATCAGTTTGGGGCTGAGGGAATTGGGGGAGGAAATGGGGAGTGACTGATAATGTGTATGGGGTGTCTTGTTGGGTGGTGACGATATTCTGGAGTTTGTGGTGATATGTGCATAAATTTCTGAATATACTAAAAAGGAAAGTGTTTAAAGTTCTTTTAAAATCAGAACAACACAGTCATAAAGTCTCATTCTTAATACCTTTTTTTAATGGAGGAAGAAACCCACCAAGGCCAAAGTCATTATGCGGCCTTTATTCCCTTGAGGTTAGACTCTTATCTATTAAGTGACAGGTGGCTAAAGCACAGAGAAGGAAAGGAACAAGATCTGAGGCATGACTTACACATTTCTCCTAGAAGGTGGACTGCACCGGGACAGACCGCAGACAGCCACCAGTTATGGGGGAGCTCTACCTCATGCTGGGGACCCTGCTAAGTACTTTGCATGGAGTGTATTACTGTTTTGTCGCCTCTCCTGACAAATCTCATGAGGAAGTATTATTTCGATCTCTGACAAACGAGGACACTGAGTCTGAGAATGTAGTGACTTTGTCAAAGTTCCATGGTTGGTAGGGCGCCTGGGTGGCACAGTCGTTAAGCGTCTGCCTTCAGCTCAGGGCGTGATCCCGGTGTTCCGGGATCGAGCCCCACATCAGGCTCCTCCACTATGAGCCTGCTTCTTCCTCTCCCACTCCCCCTGCTGTGTTCCCTCTCTCGCTGGCTGTCTCTCTGTCACATAAATAAATAAAATCTTAAAAAAAAAAAAAAGTTCCATAGTTGGTAAAGGAAGACAGACCGGGATTCGGGATATAGTTAGAGGCACAAAGGAGGACAAAACCTCGCCTCTGTGACAAGAAAGGAGACCACTTCCAGGGCTCTTCCAGGGCTGACAAGAGAAGATAGGGGCCTCATTTAAAGGCAGTGGTGACAGTGATCAAAAGGAGAGGAGAGATTGGAGAAGTATTTAAGAGATATCATCACAAGGCAGAGACAGACAGGTGTGAGGGTGGAAAGAGCAGGAAGAAGAGAGTGAGCCTAGCTTCCAGTGTGAGGATTGGGTGGGAACACCACTCCCAAAGATGGTGCCGTCAGAAGTGGGTTTGAGAAGATGAATTCCACTCTGCACAGGCGGTCTACAGGGCACCCATAGGACAATCTGATAGTGTCAGAGGTCCAGCAGGGAGCTGAAATGCATGAGAATGGAAGCTCAGATGGAAGACGAAGCCCAAGATAGGAGCCTGGAAGCCACAGCCTGACAGGGGGTGTAGCCATGATGGAGGGCGGGGGGTGGCGGGGGGGGCAGAGCTCGAGCAGCAAGAAGGAGAAAGACAGACGATGCTCAGGAATTTCACTGTATTTACAGTAGGAATTGCATCCTTCAAAACTTCTATCTTCTCCACTCTACACACAGGCTCTCTCACTGAATCAACAGTTGAAGCTCAAGACTTCATGGAACCAAGACTTAAAGGAATGGAGAAATATCTCAGTATGAACCAGGTGGTTGAGTTTCTTGTTTGTCTTCACAGATCCATTCAACCACCCTCTCTCCACCTACTAAGGATCACTGTTTAGGCTCTAATTTTTTTAACGGTTTTATATCCATTTCTGTATTAAACAGGAAAGGTTGATGTTACCAGAATCACTTTAGAAATAAAGAAATGGAGGCTCAGAAGGATTAATTACGTGACCTTCCAAAAGTAATGGAAAAAGACATTCCTCCCAACCTCCAACACACACACACACACACACACACACACACACACACACACGTTCTATCCAAGAAATTCTTTAGAAAGAAAGAACCCAGCATGGAAAACATGATGGTGGGACATTAATGGTAGTGAACTCAGTAAGAGGATACTATACAGCAGTGAAAATGGATTGCCTACTGATAAATGGATGACTCTCAGAGATGCAATGTCAAGTGAAAAGCAGGTATTAATGCATTAATTCCACTTATACAAAGTGTCACATCTAATCAAAACATAGTTCAGAGGTATAAACTCATGGAATGAAACCAGAAACAACTGCAAAAAAGAGACTAGATCATTGTTGGGAAAGACACACAACGGACCTCAAAGGTCCTGGTAACGCTCCACTGGAAAGCTAGTAGGAATCATTCATTCATTCATTCATTCATTCATTCAATTCTATCATAAATTATTTTACAATTACTACCCGATATGTATGTGATATATATAATGGATGGCATTTTGTATAATAAAAAAGATCATGCAGGGACTACTAACAGTGGGTTTTTTTCCTCCCTGCCTTGTGAACTTTTGCTCACTCACCTGGATTTTCCCTTTTTCTCACTAGCCACAAACTCAGCCTTCCACAGTTTTCCTGCCAGCATGGAGCCCAAAGGTCAAGGAGAGAAACCACTGGAATGGGACATGACCGACCTTCAATGTAACTGAGCAACTTCGGTAGAAAACATCCGATTCTTCCTCTTACTTCATCTCTTTGGTTTGGTTAGCACATCTTTTTCTTCCCTTGATGACAAAGGACTTCTTTTGGCCATTAAATGCCACCTCCGAGCTAAAATGCATCTCAGCCGTGTTTGCCCAGCATCTTCCATGGGCAACCTTTCCAACGCAGGCAGAAGGGCCAGGGAGGGAATTCGTTTTAAAATGGCATAGGAATTAAGATGAGGAATGCATGCAGATCCCACCAAGAACACAAAGGGAACGACAGTTCCCAGTGAGATTTTTTTTCCCCTTTCTGTGGCATTATTTCTTCAATTATGAAAGGCACCCACTTAGCAGCCTCAAAAAAAATCATTCTTCACAGTGCAATGTGACAACTGCGAATTATATATTTTGTGGTCCGTGTGCTCCCATTTTCCCCCCAATTGAATCTGCCAGAAAGGTTCAACAAAGCAGCAAAAATTTTCACTGGCATTTTAATGTGCTTACTTAGCAGGGCCTGGAAACTCCTGGCAAAGATAAATAAGAACTCAAGATCACCAACAAGGCTCAAGTTGGTCTTCACTTAGCCAGGAACAAGTCGCCTCCGGAGCCAGTTGGGATGACTCCATGGACCCGGGAACCTTCTCTTCTGAAAGTGCCTTTTGCAATCTGGTCAGAAGCAATTGCAGTCACTGCAGACCAAAATGCACTTGTAGGCGTGAAAGTCCCAACTGGCAAAGGGGAGAAGAAGAAAAGAGGGAACGAGGGGTGGTTGCTTGGCGGTTAGTCTAGAAAGACGCATCATTCCCTCCTTCTTCAGGCACTGCCTTCTGAGTTATTTCAGCTGAAGACGGCAGAGCCAAGGGGGAGCTAGGAGGCAAGAAGGTGAAGATAAAGGGAGCAAGAGCAAACTGAGCTCGGTCATCCCATAGCACCTCTACTGTCTAGTCTTCATGTTTCTCTCCAGATCCACTGTCTACCCTCTTTGCCTGCTTCGCCAGCATCAGTGGCTTTGGGTTGGAGTCAACCTGGAGGAGCCTGATGGATGGACAGCGAGAGAAGTTGGGGTGTGTCTTCCCCCACCTCCCTCCCAAGGGGGCAGCGGCTGGGTTGCCTTCTCTATGCCTCTGTTGCTACGAGGCAGCTCTCTCCTAGGGTTCGCCTGGGGTTACAGCTAGCCCTGTGCTCTGTTAACTGCTTCCCCCACTTCCTCCTTCAGGCCCTGGCATGCCAACTGCTTCCTCCCGTGTTGCTAGCTCTCGGTGAGTCACCATCCCTTGTCATTCTTGCTGATCTCTGAACCTCGGTAAATATTTTGCTAAACTCTCTTCCATCACCTCTTCTTGGTATGCCATCTGTTTCCTGCTGGGATCCTGACACACACAGCATCCCACCTAGCTCCAGGGGATGGCTTCGTCCACGTGCAATGTCTATGCCCTCCCCTGAAGGTCAGGGATGTGGTCACCCCAGGGCCCGACACACAGGAAGGTCTTAAAAACTGTTGAATTATGGATGAGTAGAGAAAGATCTGGAAATTCAACTCCGAACCATCTATAATTAAGTTGATGTCAAGAAAGAACACTAAATATCCATGAGATAAATATCTACTAAGAGAAGAGAGATGAAAACTATATATGATCATTGTATTTATAGTCATGAAGAACAGAGTCTACACTGATGAATGTCACAGGGAAATCAAGTCTGAAAAAGGCCATTTGGTTTGGCCATGGAAAAATTCTACTGAAGGGAATAAAATAAGACATATCCAGCTTAGCAGGCAGACAGAGACGTATTTTTGAAGTATCTGGTGGAATGCTATGAAGACACATATTTCTTCTCTTCAATGTATAGGTTAAATGTAATTCCAAATGAGATTTTTTTTTCAGGAATGTAACAAAAATTCTAAAATTACCCCAGAAGAACACAGAGGCCAGAAAACATAGATTAAAAAAGAAGAAGAGGGGCGCCTGGGTGGCACAGCGGTTAAGCGTCTGCCTTCGGCTCAGGGCGTGATCCCGGCGTTATGGGATCAAGCCCCACATCAGGCTCCTCGGCTATGAGCCTGCTTCTTCCTCTCCCACTCCCCCTGCTTGTGTTCCCTCTCTCGCTAGCTGTCTCTATCTCTGTCGAATAAAGAAATTTAAAAAATCTTAAAAAAAAAAAAAAAGAAGAAGAGGAAGAAGAAGAAAATGAGAGGGGTTGCCCTCTCCAATATTAAGTTCGAGAAGAAAGCAATAATAATTCAAGTGGCGTGGTCCCTGGGAGGAAATTCTACATGCACATTGGGAAGCGAAGCTCTAAATTTTTTTTTTCTCAAATAATCATCCAATTCTCCAAACGTGAAGTCATTAACATAACCCCCACTTTTGAAATTTTAGAAATTCCCTTCTAGTTCAGTTGAGTCCACACCTAACTTGTGGATGACAGAGAAGCTTCATTCACCTTTGCACGGAGCCTGGAATTCCGAGGTGCACGCACTCGATGACGGCTCAGCAAGACTCAATCCCTCGACCCATGTCTGTCTTCAGCTGGGCCCAAGCTATCCGGGCTCCACGGCAGCAGCAAAAATAAAGAACCACGGCTGTAAATCAAGTCCGAGTGTCTTCCCACCTCTCTCCGTACAACGAAGGACATAATTTTCTCCAGGGTTACAGTTTAAACTTATGAGTTTACAGATAACCGGCATTATTCTTCCAGAAATAGGGATGGCACTCACAACTGACACACAAACTCCAGGATAGATAGAGGCTGTGGCGAAATGCAGCCTGGCGTCTTGTCGACTCATAAAGCTCCTTATCATCTGGGCAGCCGCAGCACGCGTGTGCACGCACACACACACACACGCACACACACACACACACACACACACACACACACACGCTTCTCGGTGGGGAGCCTGCTTCTCCTTCTCTCCCACTGCCTCTCACCCGTGCTCTCTATGTTAAATAAATAAATAAAATCTTAAAAGAAAAAAAAAAAGAAAGAAAGAAAAGCTAGCCCAGAAATACTGCCAAAAGAAGATAGCTCCATGTTGGACACAATTATTAGTGATAATTAGTTAAGCTGACAAATGTGTGTTAGATGCAAAGCACTATAGTAAGCACTTTAATTATTATACAATATTGATGGTAAACAAATATGCTAACTATATCTGTGTGCTTTAATTCCCTTAATGCACATACACGTATTTTTTCCAAGTCATTACTCCAATGACGCTCGGTGCTCGCTCTTACGTATCTCTTGACTCTGTCCCTCCTCCGCCTCGCTTCCACCGCCTGGACTCCAGCTCAAGGCCTCTTCCTTGAGTTATTACGGTCAACCCTAACCCACTCTTCAGAGTGAGCCTGAGCCCGGGTGAGACATGCAAGTCTGATCACTGCCTGCTTAAAACTCATCAGTGCATTCCTGCCGTGATGGAAAAAAATAACCCAAAATCTTCGTGTAATATACAACCCCACTCATTAGCTGACTCCCTGCCCAGCCTCTCCCTCCACCACACCCTTTATTTTAGCTATCCCCTTCTTCTGATGCTTCTAAAAAATCATTGCCCCTTCGTGCCTCTGCCAGTCATCCTTGCTACTCAACACAGTCCCACAGACCCTTTCTGAACACCGCCCTACCCAGAAAGTCAGATGGTGCTCGTCAGTGGAAATCTGAACCACAGCATTGCTCCTGTCATATCATACATGCCCTTGACTGTTCACTCACACTTGTGCGAACAGGAAGACCTCTCTGTGTCTTACACATGGTCTGACACCTAGGAAGCACTTCATACGTGTTGCACGGAGGAACGAATAGCTGAGTGAGCAAAGCAATTGAATAAATGAAAGAGTAAGTGAATGAGTGCATTGTAAACTCAGCTGACCAAATATGTTACCATGTTCCAGGGCTGATACAGACATTTCCTGGAGACACGTCAGAAACCAGTAAGCACCGCTTTATGAACTCAGATCGAATCATTATAAAATCCCCGGTTTATATATTGGTATGATGATCTTGACATTTGTTGACAGCTGCATTATAATGATTTTGACATTTTCTGTCCTGTATCCTCAGTGCTTCCCAGATATGATGTCCAAAGGTTATGTGAGTCTTAATATCCTGAATGAACTCACAGAGTTCGCCTATGTCAGCTGCTTCTTGGTGCAAGAGAACCGAATAAATTTTTGCCTATGTCTAAGGGCAACAGCACACCTGGGATGCAACACAGAATCTTGAGTTGGAAGGAAGGAAAATTCAGCCGTTTCTCCACAGCCCCATCCAGTGCTGGAACTCCAGAGAGATGGCCGCCTGGTTTCTACTACATTCCTCTAGGAATAAAGGACTCACCACCTGACACAGCAGGCCATTTCTGGTTTATCTGTCATGCAAATAATTACACTTTCATATCGTTTTCAATCTTGTTTCATTATCATGACCTCTCTCTATATATTTTTTTCCAGGCTAAACATAGCCACTCCTTCACTCATCTCTGTATGACCATGTTTTCCAATTTTCTATGATTTCTTTGTCTGCTCAGACAGCAACAACAAAATACCATAGATCGAGTGGCTTAAGCAACAGACATTTATTTCTTAGCTTGGGAGGCTGGGAAGTCCAAGAGTAAGGCGCTGGCATATTTGGTTCTTGGGGAGGGCTCTCTTCTTGGCTTGCAGACAACCGCCATCTTGCTGTGTCCTCACATGATGGACCAAGAGCCAGTTGTGGTGTCTTCCTCTCCTTTGAAGGGTACCAGTGCCATCATGGGGACACCACTCACTTAACCTTATCTGAACCTAATTACCTCCCAAAGGCCCCACCTCCTAACACTATCACATTCGAGGTTAGGACTGTAACATGTGAATTTGGCGGGGGCAATACATACGTGCGCTCCATAACTCACGGTCATCCACTGCTGGATTCTGTCCTAGACGACAAAACGATGACTAATAGGTCTTTGGATGTGGGCTCCCCCCGGGAGCCCAGAATACTAGAAGTACATTTTTGCCCATTAACCAAACTGTTCATGCAGCATTTGCAATTCCAAGAGATATGAATCATTGTTATGTGCTTGAAGTGCCTTTGGAACAAACTGTCCATAAATTTTCAAACTGCAATTTTATACAAAATGACATATCGTACATGTATTATGAACTTTAGACTTCCCGGAATCTTTCCACAAAGATTATTTAATTTGATCCTCAGAATAGCCCCATCCACGTTCAGCAGATAAGAAAAGGAGGCCCAGCGAAGATTATGAATGAGTCTAAGGTCACTGAAAAGAGTCCGAGGTGGATCTAGAAGCGGGGTCAACGTCTTTCAGGTTGCCAAGCACGTCTTCAGGAAATGCACTCTCTGGTTTCATACTATGATTAAGAGGACCAAATAAGGCCCAAATCTCACTCCCTGTGGCAAACAAACATTGGCACAAACAGCCCCCTGTGCATGGAGGTGATAAACGCATGCCCCTGACCTGGCCCAGGCTCTCGCTGATGCATGTGTCTGCGTGTGTTGATGAAAAACATATTTCTAATAAAATAAAGAAAAGAAGAGCTTGGCAGTCAAGACTGCTTGCAGCAGATGGATGAAAGATGCTGGCTGCACAGGTTAATTGTGTCACTTAGCCTCACATCACTTATAAAACTACACAAGGGGGAAAAGGGCTAACCTAGGACCGGGTGGGAAATATGCTGAATTGGAGAAAGTCCCCTGCTGTGACCTACGAAATTCACTGGTGTCAAAGGCATGCAAGGCATTGCAGACCTTGCCATTTGCCACATTCGTTCTGCACCTCCCCATCCTGACTGCTTTCCGAGAAAATTCCCGCTCCTCCTTTCTCATGCCTTGAACCCTCCTCCTAGGGTTTTATTCCTAATGAGAGTTGTTTAAAAGGAGGGAAGAGAGGGCAGTGAAGGTTAGCAACACTAACCTTCACCAAATTCTGCCAAAAGCATATAAGTTTTAAATAGCATACGTATGGGTCCATAGATTTTGCACGGCAACACCTCTGGTCATGTCATAGAGGGAAAATTATGAAATCAGAAGAGGGATAAGGAAGGAGTAAGACAACACAAAAATGAACCACCTTGGGAAAATGCTGCTATCTCTTTCACCCCTCAAAACCGTTAGCATCACCTTCCTTTAACACACGTACATCACTGCCACCACCGTCACCATCACCACGATCACCATTAATATCACCATCATCATCATCACCATCACCACCATCACTACCACCACCATCACCAGCACCAGTACCACCATCATCACCATCACCACCACCAACCATCAACACCATCACCATCACCACCACCATCATCGCCATCAACATCACCACTCTCACCATCACCGCCACCACCACCATCATCATCACTGTCAACATCAACATCACCACCATCAACATCACCACCACCACCATCACCTCCATCACCAACACCATCACCACCATCACCACCACTGTCAACGTCATTACCATCACCATCAACATCACCACCACCACCATCACCTCCATCACCAACACCATCACCACCACTGTCAACGTCATTACCATCACCATCAACATCACCACCACCACCACCATGACCATCTCTAATTAATTAGAAACTGGAAACAATTAAATACCTATTCTCCA
This sequence comes from Ailuropoda melanoleuca, assembly GCF_002007445.2. Classification (NCBI taxonomy): domain Eukaryota; kingdom Metazoa; phylum Chordata; class Mammalia; order Carnivora; family Ursidae; genus Ailuropoda; species Ailuropoda melanoleuca. Next base: position 13,381,897 of record NC_048227.1, on the reverse strand, counting down.
AGAGCTATTCAGAAGCACCACAAGTTTAAAAATGAACATCCAGTTCCTCATAAAAAGACCCTGTTGACTAAAGATCCCATTAATGTATAAGTAAATTCCACCTTTAAGTGCTTCTCCAAGGTGCTACATTAGATTTTTGTTCAGCAAATACACACTTTCTGCCTTCCACACCCCTGGGAAGAGTACACATCCCCATCCCACTAATGTGGGGTCTGACTATTTTGCTGGGCAGAGTGTACTTCCCCACTTTTAATTTTGGCCTTGGCCATGAGACTTGCTTTGATCAACAAGATACTAGTGAATGTGACATGAGAAGAGTCTTGAAATGTGCTTCGACTATTGGCCTTGGACTCTTCACCTGGCATCTACGTGACAACATGCTTTGGGTGGCCCACTGGTCCAAGGAGGATGAGAGTGACATGGGACAGCTGGATCCAATATGCAACTCAGAAGCAGGCCCAGCTACACTCAGGCTAGATCAGCTTATCTGAAGACACATGAGAGAGAGAGGCTCCAAGAATAGCTCACTTACATTTTTTTTTAACCTGAGCAACAAGGGATTTGGGACATCGGGGACATTCAGTAAGATGGAAAATGGGGGGAGAACAAGATCTCTGGGTACAAGTGGGTGACATACAGACTCAAGGGTTCGGTCGGGTGGGACATATTGAACTGGACATGCCCACGAGACATCCAAATGGAGATGTCAAGCATATGATAGGGGATGAGGTCAGTTTGGGAAATATAAAATTGGCATTGACCACTGTCCAAAGGGAATTTAAAGACACATTCTTTGAGGAGTCACCTAGGCAACGGAGATACGCAGAGAAAAAGGAAGCCTGAACACTGAGCCCTAGGCACGCCACCAAGCAGGAGCCATTACAAGAAAATTGAGAGGAATGGAGACAGAAAACCTGGAAATGGTAGATTTGGGGAACGGCTCCATGGATTTGGTCTTGCCAAGGCACCAGCAAATCCTGCGGGACCAACTTCAGGGAACCAAAACCTGGGGCAGGCTCGAGAGAGAACAAGAGTGAACACATGAAGACAGCGGGTACAGGTAATGCTTCCAAGGAGCTGCTGTAAGAAAGAGCAGAAGAATGTGAAGCTGCTTCTATTCTAGGGGTCAGTATGGAAAACGGTGACCCTAACAGAAAAATAAGGAAAGAACTCAATAAGGCTTAGCACCCACAGGATGTGGTTCTGCAGATCCTAGGACCCTCTCTGCCCCAGTGGGATGATGGCTTCCTGCAAATTCCTGCCACAAAACTCACACGTGTAAAATGGGGACCGAAAAGCGTCAGAGACCCCTTGTCGTCTCAGATTCCATGCTACTCTCTCGGCAGCCCCAGTGTGAAAGCATATGTGACAGAATGAGGACACAAGCAAGAAAGCACATCTGTGATAAAATGAAGACTGTGGAATAACCTGGCGGCATCTGGAAATCAGTAGATTTCCAAAGGTCTTTGTTACGGGGGTTCTGTGGCTCCATGTGACCTGTATAGGGGACACCTGTGAGGTCCCACCAACTGATGGAAAATTCAGAGCCCTGTGGCATCATAGCAAACCAGAGGAAGGGATGCAAGAGGCAAAAGTCTCTACGAGGGTGGGCCCAGGTACAGCAACATAGGCACCAGCTTAGGATTTATTGCTCCATGTACAAGTGGTAAAATGCAACTTCTTGGAGACCCATAAATTCAGCAGATTCAAAATAGCAACCCCCCCAAATAGGAATCCCCAAATCTCAGCCTCTTAGGCTCATCCAGGCCACTTTGGTCCTCGACCTAATGCAGTGTATCCACTCCACGTTGCTCCCGGGAGGGAATCCAGCCTCAGAAGAAACACCTGTAGAGGTTCAAACCCCCCTGTGAGCCCCTGACCAGCCTACTCCATTGGGTTCCTGTTGAATGATCTCTAAACACAGCCAACATCGGCCTCATCATTCCCCCTTCCATACTCTGGTCTTAACTCTGCCTGGGAACACACAGAACAAGCTGACTTTCTCTGAGCTCCAGAGCTATCAGTGTCGCCACCATCCCCAGAGCACAAGGCATCTGTGACCAGGACAGGTTTCTCCAACTTCACTCCTCCCGGTTCATCTCACATGCTCCTCTTTGTCCTATGTGACTTTGGTTCCTTCCCTTGCTGGAGTTCCCCAATGAGGAAAACAGAAAGCAGACACAGTAGAAGTAAGTATTCCATGGGGAAACAGAGCCCCGGCTCCCACCATGGTGAATAGCCTCTACCTGGAGGCTGCAGGTTTATGCAGATGGACCCATCTGGACACTTCACTAGACAGGGATTGCAGTGGATGCAAGACACCGAAAGAAAACACACACTCCCGTGCCCTGGTTACTCTCCAGCTCTTAGAAAACGACCTTGATGGCCAACAGTTTGTGGAAACATCTAAAAAAAACACCCCGACTTTATTGCTCTTGGCTTGAGAAGAATCTGGAAGCCTTTGGGGGAAATTAATGACCTACAGGACACAAGCTTCTAAGAGGCTCCGACATGGAAATGCCAGGCTCCGTTCCCAAAGCGCTGCAGTGAATGTACACACATTTGCTGACATCCGGGCCACTCTCCCTAGCATGTGCTTGTTCACCTCGGGCCGGTGCTGGAACATTCGGGAAGGGTGAGGCAAGCACATCTGCCCAGGTGTGCAGGTGCGCCTGGCACCACCAGCCCTTCCTCCCTCCTGAGGGTCAGCAGGACGTGCTCACGTTACCTGGTGCTCATTGCATTTGGCGTGGTGAAGCTCCTTCACTTGGGATGCACTGATCCATACCTCTCCTCGTTGCAAAAATAAGTCATAATCAACGCAAAAATCGGGAATGGAGAGGACGAGAATAACTGAGAAGTGATGAGAAAAAATTATGGATCAATACCAGACCAGCTCCCCATCTGAGGCAGGTATGAGTGGGGACAGACAGAGTTGGAAGAGACTGTATACAGGTGGCCTAAGGGATGGTCCAGCAGCTCCCACCTGGTGGGGCTCTGAGGACCACAATCAAGGACACAGCCCATTCTGTCTCCCCTCTGGTTCTGATCCGAGGTGTCCTCCTCCTCGGCCCAGGTGGCCCGTGAGGCTCTTGGCTTCCCTGGCTTCTGCTCTGGTTCCAGCTACAGAAGCAGCAGAGAGGCTGGTCCCTCGGCAGACTCGTCTCACTGCTGCCCAGATAGAGCTTCTCTGCCTTCCAGTCTGTCCTTCTACTTTGCCCACCGTCCCCTGGGGCTGGGATCTCAGGGTTCCAGGCCTAGGGGAGTCCCCACACTCAGTCACAGAACAATAACCACAGTGATCAGTTTCTCCTTTCTCTCTGTCTTAGACTCTTGGAGCCTCAGTTTCTTATTCTGAAAAGGAAGAGTAATGACTTATCAGCTTAGATGACAGAGCGCACACCAAGAGGATAGAAAGCACAATGCTTGGCAGACAGTAGGAGCTCAACTCATAAGGGCTCTCTCGTATATTCCCGAAGGGATGTAAGATGGTGTGGCCATTTTCAAGAACAGTTTAGCAGCTCCTTGAAAGTTTAAACACAGGATTACCACGTGACCCTGGCAATTCCTCTCCTGGATACACAATGTATGTCCACACAAAAACTTGGACCCAAATGTCCATGGCAGCACCATTCACAGCAGCCAGAGTGGAGACCACCGCCATGCCCATCAACTGTAGAACACGTGACCAAATGTGGCACACCTGCACAATGGAATACTATTCGGCCATGAAAAGGAATGAAGCATGGGTACACGCTACAATGTGGATGAAACCTGAAACCTGAAAACAAAGCCAGACAAAACATCAAAGATACTGTAGGATGACATATGTATGAAATGTCCAGAGAAGGCAACCGCACAGAGACAAACAAAACAAAATCAGATCGGTGGTTACCAGGGGCCGGGGTGGGATGGGTAGTGACTGCTAATTATCATGGGGTTTCCCTTGGGGGTGATAAATGTTCTAGAATTAGGTACTGGTGATTTGTATAGAGTGAATTTTATGGTACATGAACGGTCTCTTAATAAAAAAATAATTGAAAAGGTTAAAATAAGCAAAAGTAGACTATGCAGGGAAAAACCACCACAGGAAGGGCACTTGACCCCTCTTTCTCGAACTTTCTTGCGTCCACTTCAAAATCCTATGACCCAGAGAGGCTGCTCTGAGCTCTAGGGCAACCCAGGAAAGGTCTTCCTTTATCTCTGTCGGGTCATATTCTCTATCTATCTGTCGGTCTACACGGCATCTACTCAAAATTTTACTCTACCTCCTTCCCTCTGCAAAGTTCTCGAACTGCCATATTTATCCCGCCGCATTCAGTTCCTACGGCCAGGGAAATTAGAAGCAGTTTAGTGTCATGGTTACACACACACACACACACACACACACACACAATTTTCTGTTCTTCACGAATAATGAATTACTATAACTTTTCCATTACCGTTGTCCGCAGAGTAATAAACCACAGACCCAAACTACATTTCAGTGTGTTCTCTTTTGCAAAAGGTAGAAAACCGGGTCTTTCCCTCTAAGGATGAAGGGCACGTCTGCCTCCCCCCTGCCCTGCCCATAATGCCCAAAAGGCAAAATTAAATTACCTTTTTCAAAATCCATTTGGGGGGGGATTATTTTTTTCAAGTGGACAACCTGGTGAGCTCTTCGAGAATTTTCCTGACGTCTCCCATGATAAAATGTCCCCTTTAATCCCTCCCCACAGCTAACAAAGTGCAGCAACTCAACCCTTCACATTTAATTTCCTTTTAAACCCAGGTTTCTGAGGGGACTCCAATGCAATAGTTACCCTGGAAGGATTCCAAGGAGCAGTGACTGCTTCCAACCCAACGTGTGCTCATTGTTACACAAATTGCCTTTATAGAGAGAAACTCTGAGTCAATATGCATTTTCTCCCTCCCCCCCCCACACCAGCTTGCTCTCTCCCTAATTAGCTTTTACTGAGCTAAGGCTCACCATTTTTTAAGGTCAGAAAGTCTCCTTTACAAAATATTCACCTGATCCATGGAAGATTTTTTTTCTAAGGCAGCTTTCATTCTCGATAATTACTCTTTGCTAAATAGAAAGGAGCACTGTGGCTGGCTAATGTGTTTTTGTTGCCCTGGACGGATGGCCACAGCACAGAAAAATCTTTGTTGTTCCATGGATGATTCTCCTTTCTTATTTACTCTTTCGAATTCCAGCCTCCTGAAAGAGAGTCCCTCCAAGCCCTCGCAGGGATACTGGGAGGGGAAAAAGTATCCTGAGGACTGCATCCTTGTCCTCCTGGAATCTATAATCTGGACAGGAAACTGAGATAGGCTCTTGAATTGCTTGAGCGGTAAAAATAAAGCCTCCTGGAATAAGGCACGGGAGGGGGGCATGATTCAGAGAAGGAGGTGGTCAATACGCCCTTAGAAGAATGTATTCCTGTTCATAATACCCAAGGGTGGTAAGACATGATGGTCTTAGTCCATTAAGTGGGAGAGTCTGTGGCTCTCTCCAGCATGGACTCTGGGCTGGGATTTGAGAACTCTCTCTTTGGGGGAGCCCTCACCCGCCAAGCCCACCCCGCACAGCCAGTGTGCCCTCCACTGGTGAGCAGAGCTAGGAAGAGACGTGTGACAGGGGTGCCCCAAAGGGAACAGAAAGGAAGAGATTCATTTCCGCCTTCAACCGACATTGACTCATTAGGCACTTCCTATAGCCCCAGACTTAGGCAGAGATTCAGCCACAAAGAAAACAGACACAATTCCTGTCCTCGTGCCTCTCACAGGCTAATGGGGAAAACGAACATTAAGCAACTAATTACACAAGTGATTCAAATTAGGTCAAATGCAACAGGTATACAGCCTGGAACATGCCTTGATCCATGTGGTCAGATGCTGAAATCCCAACTCCCCGGAGCTCAGAATGTAACCTAAGGTCTCTAAAGTGGGGTTCAAGTTAAAATGAGGCTATTACCGTGAGTTCTAATCCAGTCTGACTAGTGTTCTAATAAGAAGACGACACCCCAGGGATGAGCACAGAGAGGAAGACCATGCCCAAGAAAGGGCAGCTGTCTGCAAGCCAAGGAGAGAGGCCTCGGAACAAACCCACCCAGAGGACACCTTGATCTCGGACTTCCAGCCTCCAGGACTTGAGAACGTAAATTTCTGTTGTTTCAGCACCCCCCCTCCCCGGTAGGTGGTACTAGGCCCAGCAGACCAACACACAATCACAGACAATCCTGCTCAATTTTCTTTTTTAAAAAAATTTATTTATTGAGAAAGAGAGAGAGCAGGGGGGCGGGGGAGCAGGGAGAGCAGGAGAGAGAGAGAATCCCAAGCAGACTCCCCGCTGAGCATGGAGCCCAGTGAGGGGCTCCATCCCAGGACCCTGAGATCACGACCTGAGCCAAAATCAAGAGTCAGACACCTAACTGTCTGAGCCACCCAGGTGCCCCCCGCCCCGTTAAAATTTCAAGGGCTTTTTGGCACTGGTGACATGGAGGCAGAAGTCAACATCAAGGTTTGGTTCCAGGTCAACAGATAATGATGAAAGTTAACTGCTGGTTGCAGACACAGGAGCAGTTGGTGTGGGAAAAGGAGCTATACTCTAGACTAATGTTCTCTTCTGTCTCAGGGACCAGCAGGGCCCTTTGGGCTCTGGCCTCTTGTGTTTCCCGCACACAGGGACCAGGGAAACAACAGCACAGTACAGCCATCCACATCCTTACACATGAACGCTCCTACCCCTTCACCGACCCATCTCAAGGATTTAATGAGTCAAGGGAAGACCCTCCCAACTTTGTCCTTGTCCTCACTCTACGCTGACAAGCTGTGCTATCCTGCTTAATCTCTCCACTGTCCTGGGACTCTTCTGCCCCTCTGCCCTGCTTCTGTGTGCGCTTCCTCTCTTTCAAATAAATAAAATCTTCTTTTAAAAATATTTCTTGGGGCGCCTGGGTGGCTCAGTCATTGGGCGTCTGCCTTCGGCTCAGGGCGTGATCCCGGCGTTATGGGATCGAGCCCCACATCAGGCTCCTCCGCTATGAGCCTGCTTCTTCCTCTCCCACTCCCCCTGCTTGTGTCCCCTCTCACGCTGGCTGTCTCTCTCTGTTAAATAAATAAATAAAATCTTTTTAAAAAAATATTTCTTTACTTATTCATTTGACAGAGAGAGAGAGCGCGAGCACAAGGAAGGGGAGTGGCAGGCAGAGGCGGAGTAAGTAGCAGGCTCACCGCTGAGCAGGGAGCCCGATGCGGGACTTGATGCCACGACCCTGGGATCAGGACCTGAGCTGAAGGCAAACACTTAACTGACTGGGCCACCCAAGTGCCCCATCTCAAATTAAAAAAAAAAAATCTTCAAAAAATAAACTATTTTATTCTCTCAAAAAGTTTTCTTTTACCAACCTACTTTTTTTTAAATGTTTTTATTTATTTATTCGACAGAGATAGAGACAGCCAGCGAGAGAGGGAACACAAGCAGAGGGAGTGGGAGAGGAAGAAGCAGGCTCATAGCAGAGGAGCCTGATGTGGGGCTCGATCCCAGAACCCCGGGATCACGCCCTGAGCCGAAGGCAGACGCTTAACCGCTGTGCCACCCAGGCGCCCCTTACTTTTAACACATGTCTCATTATATTCCCTTTCTTTTGTATTTTTAAAAATTTTGATGTTGTCACTTTCAGCTTACCTCCTTAAGCAAAAATCTCAATTATTGTGTCTTGCTTTATTGCCTGTAAACATTTCCCTTCCCTGTTTTTACTTCCTTTCATTTGGTTTCCTTGCTTTTAAAACTCCCTTAACCTTCTGCCCTCCTTTTAGGAGATTACCTTTTAAAGTCACCTTTTCCCATTTATTTCTTGAGGACTCATTTCTATATTGGCCAATATGGTAATGGGAATGGAAGCAGGAGAGGCTGCTGCCCCCACCCTGGAGACACTGGGCTTCCAGTGTGTTCTTCCTCCTAAACTACCACCCCCAGCCGCCCAGCCAGGCTCCCTCCTCCCCGGGCCTTCCCAGACCACCTTAGGCAGCTCTCAAGAAGTACACCACCTCGGATGGTCCTATGACCTTCTGGGTAAGCCTCCGCAGGGGAAGAGTGTGCAGATGGCACACTCCCGTTACCAGATGGAAGATTCGAGAAACCCAGCACTTTCTGATCCTTCTATGAGGAAGCCATTGTTTGGAAACCAATCCTGTTAGATACTGGATTGGGGGCATGCCACGCACAACTCCATCCCAATGCAGAAGACGTGGTAAATGGGAAGCCACTTCCAGAGACCGTAGAAACCGGGTGACCACTGGCCTTTCTTTCACCCCACCTGCTGACCTCTGGCATGCTTATTTCTGAATTGCCTCTCTCTTTCCTCCCTTCTTGGCTAAATTCGGGAAGGATCTCCTCAGTGAGGGAGGAGGGGGAAGCAACTTCTCTGAGCTCATGAAGGTTCTAGAGTAGCTGACGAGAGCACAGCTTCGTCCAACTCTGGCTGGAAAGCCAGGCGTGGTGTCCCACTGGGTAGCTTATTCATAATGTGTTGGGGTAGCTGGTACCCGCCAAGGATATGGGAATGTGGACAAGAGGTGCGCCATCTTCCTCCGCCTGTGCTCTCGTGAAATCCTTAGGATTTAGGGGAGAGCCCACGATTGGGCTTTGACAATCTCCAGTCTCTCCCCCAACCCCCAAAGAGCACATACACTTTCCTACAGGGTTTTCATCCCTGATGGATGAGTACATCTGTTTTCAGAGCTAAGTCATCATTGCACTGTGGTCTTCAGTTCTTTCCTAATATAGGTCCCCCTGCGTTCGCCATGTAGGATCCAAGCAAAGGGAGTTTCTCCCAGCCCCCCAGAGGTTCCTTGTTGCTACATGACTTTTCTGACTGTGCCTTTCACCAGCTCCAGTAAGAGCACTCCCCATGAAGGGGCTTGACCCCCAGGCTACCTCCAGCCACCAGAAGCATCCTCTTCTGGTTGAGTCACCAGTGAACCCCACCCCAGCATGGCTTAGCTAGAAGGCCTGAACCAAGTGAGTGTTGGCCAAGCCTAAAGCATGCTATTCCTCCATCATTACCCCGGGCACCTTTGAGAGCCATGTGTCCTCACTGGTTTCATCAACTCAGCTGACAGCGTGTGGTCTCTTATTCCCATCTCTGCCGAGGGACACCATGCGGGGTTAACTGGCCAAACAGCAAGCCCTCACTCCAGATATTGTCGGGAAGCCTCACTTCCAAGCTCCCTGCTGCTTGGGTTACAGATAAAGTCAGTGGAAATAAAATAATACCCAGTGAGGCTTGGCGAGATGAAATACAGGGTGGCCCCTCCCCTTAAGACTTGAAAGTTCTTTGGGGAATCAACACTGAGTCGCACACTGGGTTTGCCTCCTGGAAAACAGGGTCGACTGGACTGGTGTGTTAGGGGCTGGCTGTGGCCGTCACTCTGAGCTGTCTTCCCAAACCCTTTCTCCTCGGCTGTCACCTCCTTCCTTGCTAACAGAACATGGACCGGGCAGCTATCTGAGCAGCCCCAACGATGACCAGGACATGTCTCCAGGCCTCTTGCTGCTTGGGGAGCCATGTGACCTTGCTCTGGCCAATATAAGGGAAAGACTCCTAAAGAGATTCTGGAAAGGCCATTCTTCTCTGATCTAAAGACAAGCCCTTTCTTTCACCCTGCGTGGGATGCCGGCATCAGGACATGACATTTGGATCAACCACAAAGAAAAGAGTGCAAGCCATTGTGCTGAGAACCAGACACCTGACACCTCAGAGCTCCTAACAAGCCTGGGACCTCAGAGCTCTAGGAGTCTTGTTAAGTAGACAGTAAACGTCTTCATGGACTCTGACACTACCGGCCCTTCTGTTATTTGCAAACAAACACAATCAGGCACAAAATGTGAGGTGACGTTGACCGCCTATACCACGGAAGACATCGTGCTACGACTCGGGGGGTCCTTTATGACAACTTACTTACGGGAAATTTCTTTAGAACCTTAGCACCAGGCTTGGTTGTGCTGCTTCTGATATGCTTCATCCTGGAGACGAGGTGAACCACATCGATGACATTTCTTTCTCCGTGTGGGCTGGTAAGAAGCACTGGTATGGAGCCGGCTTCCATTTCTGGCAAATGTACTCAACCGTACGCACACACACTATTCAAGTTCACATGGTGCCAAACTTCCTCCTCGCTCCGCCTTTACCGTGAATGTCCCCGAACACAACTGTGGTTGCCATTGCAATATGACATTCCGTAGTCATAAGGATAATTCTGGAGTATGTAATCGTTCCTTGGTCTAAATCATTTTTTGAAATTAATAAGTGAATAAATGTTAAGTAAAAGATACTTTGCAGGGGATTTATGGGGTAAGTGACTCAGGGAAGGTCTACGCAAAGGTAATGGGAACCCAGGTGAAGTTACGGCTGTCTCTCCTTGACAGGAACATGATGAGCTTCCCTAATGAGGCAACACTGGATTTCATTCTGGAAGAACAAGAGGGTGTGTGCTTCCCAGGGGAAGGTGAGGCATCTACCTCAAATCACAGAAGGAAGAGGCAAATTTCGGGCAAAGTGAGATGGGAGAGAGGTGGGTAGCCCCCTAACACACCAGAGAGAGATAGGAATCAGACTGCAAAGGGTCATGAATTTTGGCCTCCAACACAATAAACCATGAGAGGTTCTGCATAGGAAAGAGAAAAGACATGACCAGGTCTGCGTCCCATGGTATAAAGATGACCCTAACTGCCAAAAGTCACCAAAATGACATGGAACAGAGAAAAGACCATTTGAAGGAGACCTTGGCTGTTCGAGTCAGATAAAAAAAAAGACCCAAGCTAAGAGAAGTGATGGGTAGAGGGAGCAGAGAGAAAGGAAAGATCCTCCAGGAGCTGAGCCAAGAGGGCTGGCCGGCCACCTTCGTACTCCTGACGCCCATGGTATCCCATGCACCATGTTGGCTAATGTGCAAAGTGCCTGACACTCTGCAAGGAGAATTCTGGGGAGACAAGGGGCTCTCAGTCTACTCTGAGAGCTAGACAAGTGTGCAGGGAGCCTTCCATGGAGCCCATGCTAAATATATAAGTGCTAAATCAAACCCTGGGCGGCGGGGGGAGGGTGTTTAATACAGAAGTTGTGTGCAAACTTATATTCCCTTTCTGCTGGTCTCTCTCCTCCCTGAGGAAAACATACAGACCTTATGACATCAGACCCATGGCCTCTTTTGAGAGCGGTCTATAAAAGGCAGCGCAGAGGCAGGAGAAAGGAAACAGAGCAGTCTGTGTGGCAGGAGAGCCCTCAGAAACACGGGTGAGATCACACACGGCTTCAGTCCCAGGACCGGGAGCCAGACTGCCCACCTCTGAATGCAATTCAATCCTCCTTTCTTCCTCTGCATATATCCTCAAAGGCTTGACAAATGTGAGTCACCATGACAACAATAGCACCCTTCCTAAATAGCAGGCCTTTATATACTTGGTTTCTCTGTCCATATTCGCTATCTTGTCACTGCACGCCCCCTAACCCAGAGCCTTCAAACCTTCCCCTTCAAACACACATCCCCTTGGATCAGGCTCACGGAGCCCCTTCCGCCTACTCACCTGCTGTGCACATTTTCTCCCAAAGGCCTCGGTTTGGCCTCTTTCAAATAACCACACACTGGGAAGTAAGTATCCCAATTAAATAACCTTTATCATCTCTCAGAGCCAGAAAGACACACAAACTGAAAGGAAAAACGCTTCACACATTGTTCTAGTCCAAAAATATCATCTAACCCAGATCTACCAACCACTTGGAGCTTAACTTCCATTTTCATCTTCTGGTTCCTTCTACCAAGAAGGCTTTTAGAGAGTACTTTAAGAAGTACCACCACCTCTGGGAAGTCTTCCTTGATTGTATCCACTCTGTTCTCTTAAGACCTGTCTCTATCACACTTGTGTGATGTATTAGAATTTTCTGTTCAGATGCCTCTGTCCTCCAACAGACCATGAGAGTCTTCTCTGGAGGCAGAAACTGGGTCTTACTGTCTCTGTGCACTACCACCTGAAAACCAATGCCCACAAAGCAGAAATTCACAAATGTGCTAGGAACCACAATGAGACATGACCTCACACCCATCAGATGGCTATGTCGAAACAAAAACCTAAAAAACAAAAAACAACACAGAAAATAAGTGTTGGTGAGGATGTGGAAAAATTGGAGCCCTGTACGCTGTTCATGAGAATGGAAGGTGTGCAGCTGCTACGGAACACAGTAGGGTGGTCCCCTCCCCCCAAAAATTGAAAATAGAATTATCATATGGGGGCGCCTGGGTGGCGCAGTCATTAAGCGTCTGCCTTCGGCTCAGGGTGTGATCCTGGGGTTCTGGGATCGAGCCCCGGAGTCCAGCTCCCTGCTCAGCATGGAGCCTGCTTCTTCCTCTCCCACTCCCCCTGCTGTGTTCCCTCTCTCACTGGCTGTCTCTCTCTGTCAAATAAATAAATAAAATCTTTAAAAAAAATTATCATATGATTCGGCTATCCATTTCCAGGTATATATACAAAAGAACGGAAAACAGGGTTTCCAAGACATACTTGCACTCACACAGCAGAATGCTCAAAGCAGTGTTATTCACAACGGCCAAAAGGAGGAAGCAAACCAAATGTCCATTCATCCAGATGAGTGGATAAACAGAATGGTATATGCATACAATGGAATATTATTCAGCCTTAAAAAGGAAAAGAATTCTGACATGTGCTCCAACATGAATGAACCTTGAGGACATTATGCTGAGTGAAATAAGCCAGTCACAAAAGGTCGAACACTGCGTGATTCCATTTATGCAAAGTCCCTAGAGTAGTCAGATCCAGAGACAGAAAGCAGAACGGTGGTTGCCAGGGGCTGGGGAGAGGCAATACTGAAGAGCCATTTAATGGGTATAGCACTTCAGTTGGGGAAGATGAAAACATTCTGGAAATTGCACAACAATGTGAAGGAACTCAAAACTACTGTACTCTATACTTAAAAATGGCTAAGATGGGGGGGCGCCTGGGTGGCTCAGTCGGTTAAGCATCCAACTCCTGGTTTCGGCTCAGGTCACGATCTCAGGGTCGTGAGATCAAGCCCCGGGTCAGGCTCCACACTGAGTATGGAGCCTTTTTGGGATTCTCTCTCTCCCTCTCCCTCTGCCTCTCCCCCTCCCACTTGTGTGTGCGAATGTGCCCTCTCTCTCGCTCTCAAAAAATGGTTAAGATGGTAATTTTTTTTAAAGATTTCATTTATTTATTTGTCAGAGAGAGAGAGAGAGCACAAGCAGGGGGAGCAGTAGAGGGAGAGGGAGAAGGAGGCTGTCCACTGAGCAGGGAACCCAACGCGGGGCTCGATCCCAGGACCCTGGGATCATGACCTGAGCTGAAGGCAGGCGCTTAACCGACTGAGCCACCCAGGTGCCCCTTTAGATGATACATTCTATGCTGTGTATACTTCACCACAATTAAATGTTTAAGTGTAAATCAAATCATGATACTCTCCTGCTTACAACACCCAGTGGCTTTTCAGAGAACTTAGAATATTAAAAAAAAAAAAAAGTGGCAAACGAATCATGCTATGTTCACAGAACATTCTTCTTCAGCTAGTTAACAACTATGATCTCTACGAAATCCGAAATGTTAGTTCTAACATAGAAACTCTCCCGCTCCGTGGTCAAAGGCTGGGACTCCCGATAACCAGCCTGACATGTCCTTTACCTCTGATCCCATGCAGAGATATGGGGACAGCCTCCCCGTCTTGGCCGACTGCAGGACACCCAACAAAAATCAGGCACTCCACGTCTAATGGGTGACAGATTTCCTCTCTCAACATCAAGAAATGTCAGAGACACAGTCTCCACAAAAAGAGAGGGCCAGATTTTAAGAACAACTGCTAACGAGTTCACTCCGGTGAATTTCCAGGATGGAATCTGCCATCCCCAGGAAAAGAAAGATGTATTCTCCCCATGGGTCAGCAAAGGAGAGAAGAAAGCAATTGCCGTGCTTTAGCCCAGAGTCCGAATTTGATCTACAGTTTAAGGCAAGTCGCCATAGGAATAAAGGAATAGGGTAAAGATGAGCTAACATGTAAAGTTTTGTATGAGCATTTACTAAGGTCCTAGTCCTGGAAGCAGGAGTGTGAAAAATAAATAAATAAATAAATAGGCCCCTCCCAAGAAACTAGCAAAATTAAAATGTGCTCAAAGCCTTTTTGCTCCAAATCGTATTATGTTTGCTAGAAGAAAAATAATGAAGTCAGGGATTAAGGTAGTTAATTTTAAGAGTCCGTACACCTGCATTTTTATCTACCTCGATTCCAACCCTGTTCATTTCCCCACTGTATTCGGTGGCCGGGGCTGGCCTAATGGAAACACCTACAAATGGAGTGAAATTTATTTTTTTCACAGTTCTGGAAGCTGGAAGCCCAAAATGGAAGCACCAGCAGGGTCGGCGCCCTCCTGAGGCCTCGCTCCTTGGCTGTGTTCTCCCTCTGTCCTCACCTGTCTCCCCTCTGTGTGTGTCTGTGTCCCAACTTCCTCTCCTTTGAAGGGCATCGGGCAGATTAGATGAGGGCCCACCTTTGTGGCCTCATTATCATTTAATTACCTTTTAAAGTCCCCATCTCTAAATATTGTCACATATGAGGTACCGGGGTTAGAACATACATAGTAATTTTGGCGTGACACAACTCAGTCCTCAACACCCACAGAGGAAAAATACTACATCTCTAAGTCGAATACTGAATGTTGCTGTGAAACTAGCAATAGGGTCACCTAGCCGATCCTTTTCTAGAAAGAACACTCGGCGAAGAAGCACAAAGGGAAGCTCTCCAGACTGCAGGTGTCCCGCTGGCACAGGTGGGTGAACCTACGTAATTCGCATCTCAGCACCCCCGTAAACCGAGCGATCTCTGGAGGAGGGGTGAAGGGAGAAGGAGAGAGGGAGAATCTTAAGCAGACTCCACGCCCAGCACAGAGCCCGACATGGGGCCTGATCTCATGATGCTGAGAGAGACCAAGAGTCCGACACTTAACCGACTGAGCCACCGGGGCGCCCCCAGACCCTCTCCATCTTCAGTGGCTTACCCATTGACTGAATGTAACCAAACACTTACAGAACTATTCAGGGTCATGAGGTCATTTTCCCAAGGTCCATTCAAGCTGCAAATGGAGAGAACCAACGCTTGAGCCCATGGGGTCATCCCCTCCCCCAAGCCTTCAGGGCCATCTACACATGGACGAATCCCTCATCCAGCTCTCCATCCTTGTCCACTTAATCCAGCTGTAGACCTGTCTGTGCAGTCATTGGCTCTTCCAATATGGAAGCCAGTATTCTTTACCTCTAATTTCTCTTCCTCCTCTGTGCTTCATCTTTACCCCATGGGTGAAAAAAAATACTAGATTTCTGAGTCGAGATGGTGGATCGAGCATACCTACGTGATTGTGTTCTCTCCCCAACACCCCAACTAACACTTCAGAAGAGGGATTAAGGCATAAGCCCTCACGGATGGGGCAGGCAGAAGAGGAGGCAATAGTAACAGGACTCGGGAGGCTTCAACATAAGGAACAAAGCTGCATCTTAAGCCAACCATGAGGAAAGAGGAGTACCAGCCCTATTCCCTCCGCAGAGTCCTGGGAATACGCAGGGAACCACGGCACAAGGAATGGCAGCCATGCAGACGTGCTGCTTAAGCCTCCCTTCCAGAAGGACCTTGCCGACGGACAGCCCCCAGCTCTTAGCATCTTTGGGAGTGGCCTCATCTTTGGAGCAGAGGCCATGCTCTCCCTGGACAGCCCCAGCCCATGACTGAGCCTGGCCAAGCCACCAGGGGCATTCCTGCCAAATGCATGAAAGACAACCAAGAGAGTCAACCAAGGGCCGGACTCTGTCCGATCTGCCTCATGGTCTGACGCTCTCCCTGCCCATCCCTGTGGCTGTCAGATCTGCCTTGTTTCTTTCTTTCTCTGTTCTCTCTCCCTATCTCTCTCATTCCTTCTTTCCAGATGTGACTTAGTTAAGAGGAGGTCATACTGAATTAGGAAGGGCCCTGAATCCCATAGCTGGTGTCCTTACAAGAAGGGGAAACAGTCACACAGAGGGAAGAGGACCATATAGATAGAGACGAAGCCACAGGCTGGAGGGACGCCCCTGCAAGCCAAGGAACACTCAGGACTGCCAGCAGCCACCAGAAGCTTTAGAAAAGGCAAGGAAGGCTTCTTCTCTAGAGCCGCGAGCCTCCCCAGGAAGCACAGCCCTGTGGACACCTTGGTGGCAGCCTTCAGGGCTCCAGAGAGCTGAGAGAAGAGATGCTCGATGTTATGGGCCACCCAGGGTGGGGTCATGTGTCCCAAACGTCCTGGGAAACTAATACAAGGGTGCAGGGGACCTGGGCCGAGCCACTCAACCTCTCTGTGAACAGGGACCGAGTCACAGGTGGTTATGAGGGTCAAGGGGTGGTGAATTTCATGTGTCCACTGGGCTGGCCCCGGGGGTGCCCAGAGGCCACATTCTTTCTGGGGTGTCTGTGTGGGTGTTTCTGGTCAATCGGGGAACTCAGTTCACCCATCCATGGAGGATCTGGCTAGAACAATAAGCAGAGGCAGGAGGAATCCATGCCCTTTATCTTTCTGCCTCACGGCTGAGCTAGGACGTCTCCCCTTATCTTCTCCCACCCTCGGACTGGGATTCACACCACTGGCTCCCCTGGTTCCCAGGCCTTCAGATTTGGACTGAATCATACCACCTGAGTCTTGAACCAGTTCCTACAATAAATACCTTTCTCTCTCTCTCTCTCTCCACCTCCTTGCCCCAGGACACTAACCTCTCCTGGTTTTCTTCCCATCTGATCACTGCCTTCTTTTCATTCTCCTCTGGTGATTCCTTCTCATTTTCTGGCTTTGAAAGATGGCCCCAGGCTCAGCCTCAGCCTCTTCTCTGCTGTTCTCTTCTCAGGCTCCCCTCATTGCCTAAGTCCCTAAAGCCTGTCCCACGGCTCTAAACACTGGTGATCTGTCCATCCCAAGCTGCTTCTCCCGGCACTAAACTCATATACCTACCTGTGCACACAGCATCTCACCCTGGGTGTCCAGCCCAACAGGCATCCTGAGCTCAACATACCCAGCCCAAGCCCCCAAGGCCCCTCCCAAACTTGCCCCTCACATGTCTCCCCCTCTCTTCCCAGAACAGCTTCGAGCCTTCAGAGGCCCTCCTTGGGCTCTGCGCCTGCCCTCCACCCACCGAGACCTCAGGAAGCCCTGTCAGCCCTTCCTTTGAACTATATCCAAAATGACTGCCTCCTGTCACCAAATCACCACCATGTGCCCCAGAAGCCATCTGCTCAACCTCCCTGCTTGCCACCCCAGGCCCCTTCCTTTCGCACGCGCTGCCCCTTCTTACCTAAAGTCCCTCTGTATGGCTTCTTCCCTTTCTACTTCAAAATCTTTGCACGAATGGCACTCTAATTGAGACCGCACCTCCCTGCCATTCTCCATGCCCTCCCCTACCTTATTTTCTCTCAAGTCGTCATCCTCACCTTACACAGTGTGGAGGTTTGTCAGTCTCCCCAGATAATAAGCTCCGAGAGGTCGGGAACTCTGTGTTCCCAGAGCCTAGCCCGTGCCTAGCACTTTGTAAACACTCGAAAACCATTTGCGGGGTAAAAGAGCTAGTGAATCAGTGAATGAACGAATACTGTTTGAGTTCTGCTGTTTCTCTAAAGTAGGAAAGCTGGCAAGAATCGAGCATACGGCTGCCCAAAGAGCAGGAAAACGATGTGTGTTTTGTTCAAACAAGCAAGGTATGCTTGAGAGATGCGTCAGAAAAATTAGGGTAGAAAGCTTCACGAACATTCTAGAGGGACAAGCTCATTTCACATTTTAATGGACCCAAATACACACATGTGCTCCCTGAGACACACGTGGAGAAATAAAAGCTGACTCTTGCTTGCTTTCTCCAGATAACTTTAATGTGGTTGTTTTGAAAGCCCTTGCTTCACAGCTGCCCCTGAGGAGTTTGGCTATTATGTGGGTCCTGGAGAGAAATAGGTACCAAGTTCTGTTAGACTTCCAGAAAGAGAAATTCAAAGGGCTAATCTCAAACGTTCGGGGTCAAGTCTTGCAAGGAATGTGGCTCTTTATCAAATTTTAGGGCCTCTTCTTTAGAGGGGAGGCCAACCTAATCTAAGTCATGAAGAAACAAAGAGAATAATTCCCCTATCCCAGAGAATCTGCGAATCGTTTCCAAGAAACAGATCAATGCGCTAAGTATCTGTAATGACTATATTAACAAGAAAGATTAGAATCAGACATCTTTCCAGAGCAAGCGAGAAAAACCACAGTATCTGTATTTGACCGTGCTCTCTTTCCCCTCGGGCATCCCAAAGTATATTCGAGCCGTCATCAAGGGGACCCCGCCAATCCACACTCCGGAGTCATTCACTCCGGAAGGGCTGGCTAATTTCACTTTGCTGTAATTTATGAAGTAAATGAAAAGAAAGCAATTAAGTAGTATAAATACGCCCGACATGCCTAACTTACAGAAGCTATCCTATTTTTCAAGATCTTCATACACTAATTACATGCATGAAAATTGCTACTCTCAATCACAAATGAGTGCTCTGTGTTGAAGAAGGCCAAGTTCAACAGAGTTGCAATGGAGACAGGGTGTTGTGTTTTTTTTCCCCCTTGAAACCGCAGAGTCATGCTATGTTTCTGAAAATAATAAATTTGGTCAAACGAATAAAATCTAGTAAAATAGTATTTCTGGATTTTTTAAAAGGNTTATTTATTTATTTGACAGAGATAGAGACAGGCAGCGAGAGAGGGAACACAAGCAGGGGGAGTGGGAGAGGAAGAAGCAGGCTCCCAGCAGAGGAGCCTGACGTGGGGCTTGATCCCAGAACGCCGGGATCACGCCCTGAGCCGAAGACAGACGCTTAACTGCTGTGCCACCCAGGAACCCCAGTATTTCTGGATTTTTACCAACAAAGCCGGGCTACCTCTCCCCGCTGCAGTCACATTCTGTACAGGGGAAGTCTCTGACCTTGGCAGCACACGGCCATGTGCCCAGATCAAGAGAGGGCACGTGGACACACAGCCTCGCACAGGTGTGTTGGTATCTCTCCAGTCCTGAAATTACTGGACAGAATTCCAAGGTGACCACGTAAAGTGAGGGAATGCCCATTTTGGAAACACGAATTCTAGTATATGTTTAAGAAGCAATCGTTATGATTTGTGATCACGCTTTTTTCCTCCCGAGAGTATTAAAAGTTGCCACCCATAGCAGGTTCTTGGTCTTCCTCCCCTGGGTGAAAACGCAGAAGGTACCAAGAAAAGGTTAACTCAAATGATAGTGAAATTCTTTTCTCACCTAAGTAGATGCCTTCATTTGTCTACCCTTGACCTTACTCACCTTTTTCTTTTTTGTTTTATTTTACTGTGATAAGAGCACTCAGCATGAGCTCTAGCCTCTCAACACATTTGTAAGTGTCCAACGCTGCATTGTGAACTATGGCTACAATGTTGTACAGCAGACCTCTGCAACGGATCCATCTGGCTTCCCTGAGACTTTATGCCTGCAGACAGACAGTCAAAAGAACTGTAGGCCTAACGGGGAAACAATTAACAAAATGGCAAGAGTAAATCCCTCCCTATCAATAACTACTTTAAATGTAAATGGATTCAATAATATTCCTTTTTAAAATAAGCTTCTGCTAAAAGTGAAATAAGCAGTTAATGAGGAATTATGGAAAAAGAACAAGTCCAGTTTCTGATGCCCCCACGGCAGCTCATGCTTCCTCGGCCATGCCCAGAAGGTGGAGGGAGGGCCCAGAAGCTCAAGGTCAGTGTAAGGTCCAGGCTCTGTGTACTGACAGAAGACACAGGGATGGTGAGCATGTTTCGATCCCTTTTCCCTTCTTCCCCTTTTAGAAATACCATGTGTTAGGGTTGGCTGGATGGCCCAGTTGGTTAAGTGTCTGTCTTTACCTCTGGTCATGATCCCGGGGGTCCTGAGATCAAGCCCCATGTAGGGCTCCCTACTCAGTGGAGACTCTACTCTCCCCCTCCCTCTCCCTCTGCCCCTTCCCCACCTCCACGGCTCATGCTTGCTCTCTCTCTCTCTCTCAAATAAATAAATAAAATCTATTTTTAAAATACCATGTGCAACTTTTAATTCTGCCTAGCAGCATGTTGAGAACCATGCGTGTATATGTGTGTGTAGAAAATAAATGACTTCCTTCCAAGCTAGGAAGAACAGCTGTTTCTCAGTTACTCAGATCAGAAAATAACCCCCTTCCATTTGTTATCCTGTCCAAGTCCATGAACATCCAATAGCCAGTGATTCGGAAAAGCTCAGCCATGCTAGCTGTGCAGAGAGGGGACACAGGAGAGAGGCAGTCGTCTCCCTGTTTGCCAGCACACCGAGCCTCCGTGTCATTCTGATTTTTAAACTCAACAAGCCTCCTTGGAGAAAAAGAAACTTCAAATCCGCCTCCTGCCTTTAATGAGAGCACACATTCCTTCACCATAAATTATTAAAAGGAGACCCAACTCCCAAGGGTGTTATCAAAACAATTTAAATCATCTCGCTCAAAAGTTTGATTGAACATAGCAGGCATTTTCCCCCATCAGCACCAGGCGCCAAGGAAAAGCAGGCTGTGTGATGCTGTGATTATGAGGGCGAATCGCTGCCCCCGCCAGGGACCTCCAAGCACAGACACGTGAGGACACACAGCTCTGCCTAACCACCGCCCTTCTCTCCACCACACGTCCTCTCCGCGTGAACCCCCCTCCCACGATTCGGCCACCGCCTGCACAGCCCATGGGGGCAGGAGAGCATGCTCCGTGCCTGGCACACAGCAGACGCCTGGCCACCATCTCCAGGCACAGGGCTGGGGGGAATCACAGTGCTGCAAATCCTAAGTCTGCCTAAGCCTCAGTTTCCTTGTCTGTTCAATGGAGCAGGTAACCCCTGCCTCATAGGTCTGCTGTAAGGAACTCCAGGGGTGACATGCGTCCGCATCTGGAGGTCCCTTCACAAGATGAAGACCAAGATAGATTAAAAATGCATTCCAGAGAATATATTTGCAAAGGACACTACAGATAAAGGACTGGTATCCAAGATCTACAAAGAACTTTTCAAACTCAATACACGAGAAACAAATAAACAAATCATAAAATGGGCAGAAGATATGAACAGACACTTTTCCAATGAAGACATACAAATGGCTAACAGACACATGAAAAAATGTTCAAAATCATTAGCCATCAGGGAAATTCAAATCAAAACCACACTGAGATACCACCTTACGCCAGTTAGAATGGCAAAGATAGACAAGGCAAGAAACAACAATTGTTGGAGAGGATGTGGAGAAAGGGGATCCCTCCTACATTGTTGGTGGGAATGCAAGTTGGTACAGCCACTCTGGAAAACAGTGTGGAGGTCCCTTAAAAAGTTAAAAATTGAACTACCCTATGACCCAGCCATTGCACTACTGGGTGTTTACCCCAAAGATACAGACGTAGTAAAGAGAAGGGCCATATGCACCCCAATGTTCATAGCTGCATTGTCCACAATAGCCAAATCATGGAAGGAGCCGAGATGCCCTTCAACAGATGACTGGATTAAGAAGCTGTGGTCCATATATACAATGGAATATTACTCAGCTATCAGAAAGAACGAATTCTCAACATTTGCTGCAACATGGACGGCACTGGAGGAGATAATGCTAAGTGAAATAAGTCAAGCAGAGAAAGACAATTATCATATGATTTCTCTCATCTATGGAACATAAGAACTAGGANCAATATCCCATAGAAGGTACAGGCCCATGCAGACATGGTAGGCACACACACGCATGCACACACACACACACACACACACACACACACACACTGAAACCACTGGAAATAAAAATGATGTAGAAATCTGATGTGTAGAAAGCTGGGTCTGAACACACCTTGAATTTGGGAAATTGAAAAACCCAGCCACTCAGAACAAAGACAGGAAAGCCCGGCCGGGGCTACCCTCCACGGTCCGCTCAGGGAGGAACACTGGGTCTGAAGCAGAAAGAACTGGAAAGAGCAGACTGCGTGTGGGACCCACCCTAGCAGGTGCCAGCCTGCAGCCACGCCCCTGCCGCCCGCTCTCAACTTCAACTTCAGTCTCTTTTCCCATGAATCAGACTGAATTTATTTATTTATTTGACAGAGACACAGACAGCGAGAGAGGGAACACAAGCAGGGGGAGTGCGAGAGGAAGAAGCTGACTCCCAGCAGAGCAGGGAGCCTGACGTGGGGCTTGATCCCAGTACTCTGGGATCACGCCCTGAGCCGAAGGCAGACACTTAAAGGCTGAGCCACCCAGGCGCCCCAAAATTAACCATTTTAAAGTGTACAATCTGGGGGCATTTAGTACATTGACAATGGCGTGCAATCACCGTCGCTATGTCTCATTCCGAACATTTCCATGACCCCAGGAGGGGAACTCCACACTCAGTACACACTCTTCTTTCCCTACCCCGCCACTAACAACCGCTAGTCTGCTTTCTGGAGAGTTCTATAAATGGAATCATGCCACATGTGACCTTTGGCCTGGCTCCTTTCACTTCGCATAACGTTTCTGAGGTTCGCCCCGAGTGCGGCATGCATCAGAACTTCATTCCCTTTTGGGGCTGAATAGCACTGCATTGCATGAATGTTCCACAGTTTATCCCTTTGTCCACTGACGGACGTTTGGGTTGTTTCCACCTTCTGGCTGTTTTGTAAACAGTGCTGCCATGAATGTTCATATACAAGAATTAGTTCGAAGATCTGTGTTCAATTCTTCAGGGTATATATCTAAGATTGGAATTGCCGGGTCATAGAGGAATTCGATGTTTCACTTTGGGGGAAACCCCCAAACTCTTTTCCACATGGCTGCATCATTTTACGTTCCTACCAGCAACGTACAAGACTTCCAATTTTTTCACGTCCTCAAATACCTGCCGTTTCCTGCTTGTTTCACCATAGCCCAATGGTTGTGAGATGGTACCTCATCCCCCATCCTTTTTTTTTTTTTTTTTTTTTTTTTTTTTGCCAAAAGCATGGCCATGTAGTTTATCGATATGTCACTTACATGTAATACAATACATGGATCTAAAGGTCAGGACACTTTGACAACTGTAAGGACCTGCTGTGTAACCACCACCCAAGACAAGACCTAGAACACCTCTAGCACAAGAGAGGTGCCCTTATGCCCCCAGCTCAGTCTACTGTCCCCTCCCCCAAACACCAACAACACACTGCCACTTCATCTCCAGAGGCTACTTTTGCCATTCTAGAACTTCCGATACATGGAGTCCTATCATGGGGGCTTCCTTTGTTCCACATGGTAGTTTTTACGTTCGTCCACTGTACGGCCCATTCGTTTGTATGGCCGGATGGCCCTCCACGCTTCCACGGAATGAACACAACAGTCTGTTCGCTCACCTGTGGTTGACATTGGCGCTGTCTCCAGGTGACGGCAACTATGAGTCAGGCCACGTTGAGCATTTTGATCCAAATCTTTCTTATTTTATGAGATCTGTTTTGAGACTCTGGCCCCAGGGAAGAGCATGGCCGGGAGCAGAGGCTGTAACAGCACCACGTGTGAGCTGTGCCTTCCCCAGGGAAGAAGAGCGCTGAGTGTTTCCACTTAATCCATCTGAACGTGATGGAAGTGCGGGCCATGGGGATAAGGAAGGGCTTCCCCTCAGTGCCCTAGAGCACCAGGGGCAGAAATTGAGTTAAAGAACTAGGTTCTTGTCTTTCCTGACACCTGCAGTCTTGACAGGAGGTATCTGCCGATCTACCAGCATGGCAGGCTCATGTGCGACGGGGGCCAAGTTCGAGCCACACAGTGGGGGGGAGGGGGGATATGTATATATACACATACACACACATATACACATCCATATACGTATACCATATTTTAATATATTGCATTTATTATTAAATAATATTTATATATGTATTTTTACTGTGTTTAAAGTATTATAATATATGATAATATATTATAATACACACACATAGACGCACACACCCTGGGTCCTGAAGCTCAAGGATTCATATGTCGGTGAAGAGAGGGGGTTAGGAAATACTAGAATCTCGCCTACGTAATGAGGGATCAAAACAAACTATTTCATCCTTGCCTCGGATAAACAGAGATCTACAGGAGAGAGAGCTGCGTTTTAACTTCAAAGAGAATTACTAATGGAGACAAGAAAGACAAACAAAATACTGCCCCGTGAGGTCAAAGACTGGGAGCAAGGGGAGAGCACAAAGCGTGAGGAAGAG
Organism: Ailuropoda melanoleuca; assembly: GCF_002007445.2. Taxonomy (NCBI): domain Eukaryota; kingdom Metazoa; phylum Chordata; class Mammalia; order Carnivora; family Ursidae; genus Ailuropoda; species Ailuropoda melanoleuca. The sequence goes on along the minus strand of NC_048227.1, from coordinate 13,357,612 downwards.
AGCAAAAGTAAGACGTCAAAGGTCCACACATATGACTTCAACTTATATATCAATAAAAGGGGAAATTAGAAATTAATATGGACTATCGGGGGGGGGTGCCAGATAACAGAATATCAGAATCCTTAGACAAAAGGGAGAAAATGAACAAAACGACTCCTCCCAGGGACCTCTTTAAATACTTGACACGTCAAATTCAAGTTCAAAAACACAAAAATAATAACATACAGCATTTGGATGTATAACATAGAATTAACAGACGTACATGTCAATACGTGTATCCTGTGAACAGACACTATATGCCTCTACCCCAAGCATCCAGGGGACATTTTTAAAACTGATCACACATTAGGCCACAAGAAATAAACTGAAAAAACTTTTAAAGCAAAAAATGGCCAGCCCACATGCAGTCCAGAACACAATGAAACAAAAAAAAAAACAGAATAATAATCTTTCAAAGAAAAAGAATCCAAAGCACATGAAGATACGCAAACAATCCTTTAATTAACTATCATTGTCTATACAGTCTTGACACCTCAATAGGCTGTGGCAGCCCAGCACCCTGGAGCACCTGCCGTCCGCCCAACAGAGTCCCTCGCATTCCGTGGCCCCCCTACAGAGTGCCACCTGCGAAGTAACACTTTTATTTGGCTACTGATCTCACTCTCCCAGAAAGAGAATTGGAAAAACCGTGAGTTCCAAAAGAAAATCAAATCTACAATGACAAACTCGTTTGAAAATCTCTAGAATGGAATTAATCCATGTGAGGGAAATGGGTACTCCGACCCACTCAGAGTCAAATTCATGGCCTTGAGTACATGTATTCTTAAAGCAAAAAAAATTAAAATAAATGAGACCCGGAGCATTCTATTGAAGAAGTGAGAAAAATGAAGAAAGAAAATGGGAAGTGAAAAGCAAGGATCAAATGTTGCAGGTACTAATGAATCAGAAACCAGAAGAAAAAAAAAATTGCATAGCTGGGTAAATAAATACAAAATGATTTAAAATAATCAAAGAGACAGGGGTGCCTGTGTGGCTCAGTCAGTTAAGCATCTGACTCTTCATCTCAGCTCAGGTCTTGATCCTGGGGTCGTGAATTCAAGCCCTGTGTTGGGCTTCACAATGGGCGTGAAGCCTACTTAAAAAAAATCAAAGAGGGGCGCCTGGGTGGCTTAGTTGTTAAGCGTCTGCCTTTGGCTCAGGGCCTGATCCCAGGGCCCTGGGATAGAGCCCCACATCGGGCTCCTCTGCTGGGAGCCTGCTTCTTCCTTTCCCACTCCCCCTGCTTGTGTTCCCTGTCTCGCTGGCTGTCTCTATCTCTGTCAAATAAATATAAAAAATCTTTAAAAAAAAATCAAAGAGACAATCTTCTGGCAAATCAAACTTATAAAGGAGGTAAAGTGATCGTTATTTGCGCATTCAATGATTATATGCATAGAAATCAAGAGATAAGGGGAGGGGGGTGGGGGAACGGGATAGACCGGTGATGGGTAGTAAGGAGGGCACGTATTGCATGGTGCACTGGGTGTTATACGCAACTAATGAAGCATCGAACTTTACATCGGAAGCTGGGGATGTACTGTATGGTGACTAACATAATATAATAAAAAATCATTAAAAAAAAAGAAATCAAGAGATAATCAAAATAATAATTCTGAAAATTAGCATGTAAGTCAGAGCCAGGAGTGGGCATAAGGTGAATAGAATAGAAAAATTTAAAAACCAACACCTTTCCTAAAGCAAAAACCAATTAGAATGCAGGAGGGGGAAAATACCAGTCAAAATAGTAATAAATAATTAACTGTCTAGGAAGAACCCTGGCAGTAAATGTTTCAAAAGACATAAAATATGTAAACCAAGGAAGAGGTACATCCTGTTCCCAGATGCAGAGACCAAAAATCGCTAGGCAGCCAGTTTTCACAAACCAAGATGCAGGTGTAATAGAAAGGGACTCTGATCACGATCCCAGGAGAATCTGGGGGCAACCCAATGAAAAACTTGTACAAGTTATACAAAGTTACAGAAATTGAAACACTTGTACAAATTATACAAAGTTACAGAAATTACATAGAAGAACAGGAAGGCAAGAAGAGCTGAAATTCTTTTCGTTAAAATGGTAAGAGAGGTTGCCCAGTGGCTCAGATGGTTAAGTGTCCGCCTTTGGCTCAGGTCATGATCTGGGGTTCTGGGATCGAGCCCTGGGTCAGGCTCCCAGCTCAGCGGGGAGTCTGCTTCTCCCTCTCCCTCTCCCTCTGTCTCTGCCCCTGCTCTGTCTCTCTCTCTCAAATGAATAAATAAAAATCTTCAAAAAAGAGTTTAATAAAAACACAATAATTACAAGAAGTCAAAAGTGAAATGTAATCTGATAAATAAATTTAATATATGCTAGAGAAGGTGTTACACATTAAGGACTCCGAGATTTATCAAATGGTGTTGGGGACATTGGCTATTTAGGGGTTAATTCTGGGTAGATGAGCTGGTTTATGGTGGTTACTATATTAATAAGGATTAGTATATTTATATTAACTGCCTGTGGGGCACTTAAGCCGTGTGCCAGGCATCTCGCCAAAGGATTTACATGCATTATCTCATTTAATCCCAACAACTCCTATAAAGCAGGTATTGTTACTTTTACATCATCTATTCCAACCAGCTCACTTAAAAATGAACAAACCGAGGCCCAGGGAAGGGAAGTGACTTGGTCAGGGTCACACCCCCGGGAAGAGAGCCAAGCCGAGCACTGTGTCCTGCATTACGCCTGCCTAACTACACCGCTTCGAATTCTCGCCTCGTATAACCAAACACAGCTCTCTGGAGTCTGCACAGGCCTAATCCACGGCAGACAGACTCGGGGAGAATGGAACACATGCAAATGGAACATCAGGGAGGGTTTTCAGAGGCAGAAGCCAAGGATCCAAATCAGGATGTGGCCAGCCAACACGGATGCTTTTGTCAAAAGTGTCGAGGGAGCTTCTAATAGACCAGACACCAGGACCATGGCTCCCTGTCTCTCTGCAGACCGCCCCTCTGCAGCTCGGCTCTTTCCTGCTGCACAGACTCTGGCTCACCAGGGCTGGGAAAGGACAGAGGTCTCCAATCGGGCCTCTGTTCCCTCTCCCCACCACTCCGGCAGCCTCCGGCCAGCACCCCCCCACCCCACCCATACACCTTCCCCAATGTGTTCTTGCAGCTTCAGCCATGAGAAAGAAGGCTTTGCAATCCAGGGCACGTTCAACAAAGGAACACCTAGCCAAATACGTCCGTCATCAAGTTGAAAGAGGTCCACCTGCTGGGGGAGGCCATGTCCGCCTGTAAGCATGCCCTCGGCGTCACTATTTAGCCCATGTGTAAAATGAAATCTTTGATGGCTAACAGCTACGGGTTTCTTTAGGGAGTGATGAAAGCACTCTGGAAGTAAGACGTGGTGATAGTTGTACAACGTGGAACTATGTGAAAATCCACTTTGGTTAACACGATGAATTTCACCTTATGTCACTTCTGTGATAAAAACATAAAAATTTGGAAAAGGAACAAAGGAAACTAAAAGAAGAAAAAAACACCCACTTACATTTCAATAGTAAGCCACCTAGAAAGGTATCTCTGTATTTACATGTGCAATTAAATGCAAGTAAACGCAAAAAAAAAAACAAAAAAACAAAACCACACAACCCAAAAACCACAGAATATTCAAATTCAATCACTTCCTTACTAAATATGGCCAATAACAATTCTAGTAACAAAGGACAAAATAAGATTGCCAAGGAGAAGACATGGGGTCCGGTGGTGATGGACACACAGGGAGGGGGCGGCCTACACACAAGCTCCAGGTTCCCACTTAACCTCTCTGATCCAGGACTCCTCACCGCTAGTCCCTGGACCTCAGTATCCCCAGAGGTGAAATGGGCACATTGAATTATGTAGCTTACAGTCTTTTTCAATTACATGATCCAAAGCATGCTTCAGTGTTACTTAAAGAGATAATGTAAAGAAAAATCTGCTGAGAGGTTAGTCTCCTGGAAAGAAATATATCCAGAGCCAGAATGTTCCTGGGGTCAACAATGGACTCCCCTCGCCTGCACCCCCCCCAGCTATATTTCTGCCAGCAACGTGTGTTGCTTAGCCCAGTTCTGAAACTGTGGGACCCTCTGAACGCCCAGACACACGTGTGCATCAGAAACACAGTCAGGGAAGCTGTCCAGAAAGGGGGGGACACTGTCCCCAGTCCCCGAGTGAGCCCACAGCAGCGTCAGCCTGCGAGTCTGGGATGCACTTCCGAAATCTGAGGAGCAGGAAAATAATTTCCACCCCGCTGCAGCCGGCTCAAGGGCTTCTGCTCCGGAAAAGACACAGTGAGAAGATTTCAGGATGATGCCAGGAAGTAAAAGGATATGAAGAGCCAAGAAATAAGGAAAGGAAAAGGCCCACTGCCCCCTATTTGCATGTAAGCCGCGAGGCAGGAACTCTGCTCCAGATCGAGTTAGAGGACAGTGTAAGAAAAGGGCCCCCCGAGGGTCCCCTCTAGGAGGTCACTCCTTGACAAATGAGGAAACAGGCTTGGGGACACTGGAGACAGGGACTTGGAGCCAGCTGGGAGCCAGCACCGTCGGGGGCCTCTGGATCGGTGCCCAGCGGTCCCTGCTCACACCTAGACGCCTCCTGGGGCAAGAGCCCTTCCTGCCCGGCAGATGGGGAAAAGCCGGGCCGCTCAGAGCATGTCTCCTTATTTGCAAACAGGAATAATGCGGGCCCTGTCTAGCTCCCAGGGCTGGAGTGGAGATGAAAGGAAAGAAAGCACTGTGAGCCCTTGCAAACTGTAAACCACCACACAGATGTTAGGAAATGTTATGATCACTTGGGCAAGTATTCTTAATGCTTATTTCAAGGGGAAAAATAATTTTTTTTTCCATTTTAAAGGTCCATTAGAGAAGAGAAAACACCAGGGTGTGCGCTCCCAGATCCTTCACCCGGGAGACTTGGTAAATATTCACATTCAGAAGTGATCAACGGAGGCAGAACTGGATTTATCAGGCAGAACTGAAGCTTGAGTTTCAGGGCCCCTCACTTCCACGGGCCCCTTCGTGGGGCCTTGAAAGGGCTCCAGCAATGCACGCACACAGTGAGATGTTTCCATAAAATTTGCAAAAGTAAGGTACTTTTTAAAAAAGATTTTGCTTATTTATTTGAGAGGGAGAGAGTGAGAGAGAGAGAAAAGGAGCAGAGGGAGGAGAAGAGGGAGAAGCAGACTCCCCACTGATCAGGGGGCCTGATGCGGGGCTCGATACCAGGACCCAGGGATCATGACCTGAGCCTAAAGGCAGACACTTCACCGACTGAGACACCCAGGCGCCCCCAAAGCAAAATACTTTTCTTGCAATCAGCTAAGCTGACCGCCTCTTCCCACTCTAGTTTTGTGACAGTTTCCCCCCATATGGTGGGGAGGAGTGGTGGAAAAGATGGTTATTTGGGATTTGATTTGGGACATCTGAGCTGGGAATACATTTATTTTGGCATCAGTGGGATACACTTAGGATGGTTCTCAGTCTCCCATATATTATTGTTGAGCTTCCCAGGTAGGAATAGCTTCCAAGAATGCTCAGAATGTCATTAATTCAAAGTATATTTAAGACAAGGGACGACCAAAAAAAAAAAAAAAAAAGTGAAAGCCTTGAAATCCTACAGCTCATATAGCAAACGGATAGGAGTTGCCCCAACTTTGACAATAATCCTAAAAATTTACAGGACATTGCCAATATGGAGTTGTGAAGCTAAAATTAAAATCAACCATACTGGAAGAAAAACTGAATTATCTTTTTATTCTCTCAGCAGTAAAGGATGTTCCAAATTGTTGTCATATACCAAAAGTCAGTCTAATAATACACAGTCAAAAACGTAAGAAAAAGGATTATAAAGGGGTGTCGGGAAGCTAATAAAAATACACTATTTTCTCAGATTTTGTGATATTTGTCAGCTTTTTTAACTTGTCGATATTTTTTTCCAATTTTTTCTCATTCTTGATAAATATTTACTTTGCACCTAATTTCTATATTACTAAATTTGCATTCTTTTTCTTGAAAGAGGAAGCCAAAATTGTGTAAGCTTCAAGCCCTAGCAAACCCTAAATCCCATGTCCCCTAATTGAGTGCTCTGTTCCTTCCAAAGTTGACTCAGTTATGAAAAAAAAACTCAGCATTTCCTTTCGTAAAAATAAATGCTCTAATTTTAAAACATCTCCACCAAGGACCAGAAAAATGGATTTGAACAGCAGAGGGTAGAACAGTTCTATAGAAGGGAAAGAACCTTCTAACCAGGAAAGCTCACAGAACCCTTTATTAAGAACACTGTAAGAAAATACTTTGTCTGGAAAAGATGGAAAAATAATCTTAGGGGAGTGTATATTGAAGCTGACTTCCAGAGAGAAGAGCCTGGCTTTTCAAACTCAATGAAAAGCCCAACTTTTTTTTAACTAACTGATTTATATGCACACACCTGTATATGAGAATAATCTGAAGGTGGCCTGTGGTCCAACCAGTTAAAATAATGAAACTGAGACAAAAATCGGAACCACAAATTTTAAGGAGGAGGAAGGAGGGGAAATGTGTCCTGGGAACCACATGGCTAAGGAAGGAACAGCACAGCTGCTGTTCCTGCCTCGGCTCTGGGAGGACTCTTCCAGGTAATTCCACCATCCCCACCCATGTCTCTCCAGCCCCTCCTGCCATGAGTCCTATTTTGAACTCTCAGCCACTCACTGCCCCCTGCCCTTCCCCTGCTGACAATCCTCTCTCCTCCTGGCCAACACTTCCCAGGTGGCCTCTAAGACCCGGTGCCACAACAGTAGCTAATTCATGTGGCTTTAGCCTCTTTCCAATAAACGAACCCCCCTTATTCGCTTTCCCTGAAAAGTGACCCTCCCCAAATATGCAGACATCCCCTTCCCCAAGGTGGACTCATCACCCAAGCCCTGAGTCCACGTGAGACACTCTCCCCAACCCCACCCTATTTGCACCACATTCCTCCCTCTTCTGCCCTGTGGCCAGGCTTTCCTTTGGCATGCAAACACGTTCTCCAGTCTGGCTGAGGCCCTTCTGTCCATCCATCCCCGTTCATTCATTCACTCCTCAAATACGGACAGAGGGCCCACCACGTGCCTGACACAGTACTAAATATCTTTCGCTTCTCCCTAGCACTGCTCTCCCCGTGCTCTGCGATTCCCTGGTTCCAGCACTCTCTCTCCCACCAGCCTCCAAGGTCCTCATGGAGCTGTGTCTCCAACCCCAAAGGTTTGCTGAATGGAACTGAGAATAAGGTGTCACTCTCGCTGTTGGGGTCGCAAGTATGCCGGTTATCCCAAGGACGAACGAGATTTTGCCCAAACTTCAGCTCACAAAAGACAGCATCCCACTGAAGGAGTCTGGGATTCCACGTAGCACTTAACCATGTGGACTCTTCTTGGGTTTGTCCCCATGAACGCAAGATGTGGCAAAGACACAGGAGCCCAAGTGGAGTTCTCATTTATCACCCAGGGGAAGCTGGGAGACCCTTGGGAAAGAAACAGTTAACACACTGGGGACCACAGGTAACCCGGACCCTCGTAGGGATGAGAAGCAATCAGGTTGGTTCCAGAATAGAATTAGCCCCTGTGGATGGCTCATTTTCATTCCAGAAGGCTGACCTGCAATCTCTGGGTCACTTTTTTTTTTTTTTCCAAATGAATTTTCAAAACATCGAGGAGAAGATTGTTCCCGCACAGGGAGGTGGTTAGGTCAAAATGGATTTTTCTGATATCAGAAAAATATATGTAATTTTCTCCCAAATTCCAAACTACTGACACAATTTCCAGAGTGAGGACAGCAGGGCACACTGACTCCACAGTTGACTTCAGAAAGGGCTTAATCCAGTGATATGATCAAAAGGAAAAGGTAAGGAAATGGCGGAAGACCACAAATAAAAAAGACAACGCATCCCTATGGGATGTTCATTAATTCAGCCGAGAAGCTGCCACACGGACGCTGTCATCCTCTGGGCGGCCACAGCACGCGGGAGCCAAATCCAATCAAAGCCACAGCAGCAGGTCTGAAATACCTGTGTCTGGCCCACACATCTGCATCTGGACATTTGCAGATTCCAGCAAATGGACCATTTTCTTTTCTGCATTGAGCTGGAGCTCAGGTAGGCCAGTTCCTTTGAGCTAAATGGCATTCTGTCTCCATCCCTCAGAGAGACGGCCACATGCTGGAGATCTGATGTGGCCGCCTCCCTTCCAACGGCCACGGAGGGCCATCAGGATGGCCTCCACCTGTGCAGACGCCGGGTACACACTCAAGGACTGATGGCCGGACAGGGAATCAGCCAGAGCGTAGGCTCAGGGAGGGCGGTGGGTTTCTCCTGAGGTTAACTTTCAAGGAAGGCCTGGAAAATCAGTCAATTTGTACATGTATCAAGGCTGAAATGTCCTACTGGCCCATCTAAGAACACATTCTCCTTTTCTGGCCTGGCTATTGCCCACCTTCCTGCTCTAGACTGAATATTTACTTAGCCATGCACACAGCACCCCCCCCAACAAGACTCACAAGTGGAAGGGCTAACGTGATGGTAGGTAGAGGTGGGGTCTTTGAGGGGTAACTGGGTCTTGAGCATGGAGCCCATGATGGGATTAATGGTCTTATCAGATGAAGAGAGCTAGCTCTCTCTCTCTGCTGTCTGCCAGGTGGGGACACTGGGAGAAGGCAGACAGGTGCACACCAGGAAGTGGGGCATCCCCAGAACCCAACCGTGCTGGCACCCAGATCTCAAACTTCCCAGCCTCCGGACTGTGAGAAATGAATGTTTGCTGTCTGAGCCCCCGAGTCCGTGGTATTTTTTGTTATGGCAGCCAGAGCTGACTGAGACAGCCTGCATCTGGACCCACAGTCAGCCCAGACAGTGCCCAGCATGGATTTAACATTGTGGAATAACGCTGTGTTTCTGTCAGCCCAGCCTCCCCTGGAGCCCCAGGCTTTCCCAACAGCTGGGCCTGCGGTTCCAACTTTTCCATCTCTTTTGCATTCATGGGCTAAAGCCACCTACTGTCTCATGGCAAGACCACCACCCCCACCTCCGGGCATCTGTGGCTCTTACCTGTGCAGCATTCTGACCCCCTTCTAGCCGGAGCAGAACTCCCCTGTGTGGAGCCCACCCACGCAGACCAGCGTGCCCCCCTCTTCTAAAGTACAAGTGGGTGTGTGATGCAGACCGGGCCTCTCACAAACTCCAGGTCCCCAGCCCCTAGGAGGGGTTCAGAGATAGACATATGCCTCAAACCAGACCAGAGATTTTCCTAAGACTTCTCTGATGGAACTTTCCCCAGGGAGTGTCTTTCTCCAGCTCCCTCCTTAGTTGTCACATGGAGAAAGCAAGTCTATGAGATCAGAGGGCAGCAGAGTCTTGAAGACATCATNTGTCTACGAGATCAGAGGGCAGCAGAGTCTTGAAGACATCACGTGAACCCCTGGATTTGGCCTTATCTCAAGCGAGACACTACCCTAGACTTCCCAGTTACAGGAGCTCGTAAATCCCTGCCTCCTCCTTTTCATGTTTAATCAAGGATAAAGTGGTTTTCTGTCACTTGGAACCAAGAGGGTCTTGATAGCTAGACAAATATACTTCTAAATCGCTGTCCTAATCCTGATCTTTCCCATTTCCACCCTCATTGGCTGCCTTCCTGTCTTGGTGGAAGTGGATAGTAGATGCAGGCTGACATGGTGACGCAGACTGCTCGGCCACCAATAGGCCACGTGACCACAGGGAGGTCGCTTCACACCTCAGCTTCTAACGCAGTCAGAGGGTTATCACACCGACCCCACAGGACGACCATGCAGACCAGAGGACAGAGGGAGGTGAGGACAGTGCCCGTGTGCCCTCCTGGGCTCTGGTTCCCCTTCCCTGCACCTCAGGGATGGCCCTCCCTCTGTGACTTCTCTCTCCCATCCGCAGGTAAAAAGCTTCCAACGGGACAGAAGATGCTACTCCATCTTTGTACCAAACATGCCTCAAACAACATAACCCAGACCAATTAAAAGCACGCCCGAGATACACTGGCCAAACACAAGCAGAAAGAATTCCAGGTTAATGACAAAGAGGACTGAGAAACAGAAATCATTAAATGAGCCGGCCAAACTTTTGAATTTTGACAAAAGGAAAACTCTCCAGTGAAGACACGACAGGCAAGAAAGCTGACATGCCAAAGAGCAGAAAGAACGTGAACAAAGCCCCATGTCACCCGCTGGTGGAATTTCCTCCCCACCCCCAACCC